>NC_132821.1:29639084-29939084 GCF_048594095.1 Paramormyrops kingsleyae | reverse complement strand
TACCATTGGTTGCTGTGCTTAATAGCTGATTGTAAGTTGAGTTGGATGTCTACAAGAGATCTTATGCAGTTTTATCTACAGCGCAGTGATTTTTGTTAAGGTAATGAGCTAAATCGCACAGATTTTAATCACATTGCTGTTTTCTGTCACTTATATCGAAATATGACTAACTAGAATGTTCCAGGTAGGGGATCATGAACTGGTGATCCTACAATATGAATGTTTCGGGGCTGAAGATAAGGTTGGTAGCTGGTGAAGCTTTGATGTGACTTTAGTAAGAGCTCCCTCTCATCACTACAGTGAAATCCGAGCTGCATCCAATGTCACTCAGCCAGTCCCTCTGTTCCTATAATTTTTTATAATGAGCCAGCAGGAAATTGACATGTGCCCCCCCCCCCCCGACACACACAAACCTTGCTGGGGGGGGGGGGCGGTCGTGACGTGGCTGAGTGCGGGGTTCGTGTCGGAGAGGTTGGAATGACCCTGTGAGCACCAACACGCCCCCCCTCCCCCCCCAAGCCCTCGCCTCTTCACCGCCTCTCCACCTCAGCGCCCCCCCCCCCCCCCCCCGGAGGAGATGTCACAACTGCGGCGCGGGATTACGCTGCAGGAACAAAAAAAAAAAAAACACCCCCACCTGCCCGTTACAGAGGCAGACAGCTCTGCTAGTCTGCCTGTCAGCCGCGGTACGTAACGTAATTCAGTGCGCGAATTTTCGATTACCTGGCACTTTCTTCTATACGCGCCTCACACTTTGATCCATGGTTGAGATAATGTGAGGTTTTGTCCTCCATTTGTACAGAGCAGGTTCCGCTGAAGTACCTGCCTGAAAATAAGAGCATCAGAACTCCACCTGGAACTTAAGCCACATAGGTTTATTTATCAGGGTAGATGGTGAATTTTTTTTGTTTGTTTGATTTAACGCCCAACAGGGGCGTTATTAGACATAAAGCCCTACTGGGGCTCAAGCCCCCCCCCCCCCCTCCATTACCCATATTATTTGAACATGATACTTTACTGGGGCACAGCCCATAAATACTGGAACACGTGTCCCAGTAAAAGGGGTCTAGCAACGCCCATGATGCCCAAATCCACACCTTTTATGGTTTCTGGGGTCCAGCGTCTAACTTTCCACCAGCTGGTCTCGAAAAGGAATGGAACCCTGCTTTTGTTTGAGGTTTACTGATATTTATTTTGTGTCACAGCATAGCTGAGGAGAGACAGCAATCCAGGGAGCTCAAGGTCATGTTTACAAAACAACACAATATCAATATTGCTGCACCAGTATTGTCCCCCAGGGGGCAGCTATACGGCGACACTGCAAGGGACAAAATGACTGCGATCTACCTCCTTTTATTAAAGAACCAATTTTTCACTTTAATGCATTCCAGAGGACAGTGCCTAGAGAGGGACGTATTACATTATTTAAGTAACACATTAAAATGTGACGCTGTCATTGTCTAAGGACATACTCTAGACTGGAAAATAATGTCCACCAATGGCAGAGGAAATAAAGGTTACAGTTGC
Organism: Paramormyrops kingsleyae; assembly: GCF_048594095.1. NCBI lineage: Eukaryota > Metazoa > Chordata > Actinopteri > Osteoglossiformes > Mormyridae > Paramormyrops > Paramormyrops kingsleyae. The sequence goes on along the minus strand of NC_132821.1, from coordinate 29,937,557 downwards.
ATGTGCAAGTTACGTTAAATTATTGATCTTTCAATCTTTTCTAAGCTTCGTATTGGAACCATATTCAATATTTGCTCGTAATTTCGGTTTCCCTGAAACTAAGGGAATTTTCATAAAGTTCCCTACTTGCCCTTGTTGTGTTATCTTGGGATTAGCATAGCGTATGTTGTTCTAGTGTGGCTCTGTGATTGTAAATCAACACGATGCCAAAACAAAGCCCCCCCACTGTCCCTTCTGAACAGGTTACTGTGTCCTCTCTCTCTATTAGAAGGCCAACATTTCTGGGGAACAATAACAGGTACTTGTCCTCCGAAGCAGGATCAGGTATCGGACCACGAAAGCTTCAAATCTCACAGCTGCAGAAAAGAAAATCAATGTTAGAAACGGCCACGGTCATCGTGACAGCTACGTGTAACCATTTGCCTGTCTCGGTTTTATAGACGTTGTGGTTCAGCAGGCATAGTCTAGCCTGAGAAGAACGGCCATCAGGGACTGCTGTGAAAGCAACTGAAATATCCGAGCTGTCGACATGTGTTTCTGTAATTGGGAAGCTTTTCAGGTGTCAGAATAGGAATATTTAATGGAGCATTGAAAAGATGAAAGAATGATGGAACATCAAGTACCTTTTATACCCTTTTCAGCAAAACAAAGGCCTCAGAATTGTTTCCCAGGATAGTTATAATGGTTTCAGTCATTGATTTTATAGTGACTGTTACTGTTAAATGGGAACATCGAAGAACTAGGTTTACAGTCTTGTCAGATAAAGATATAAAAACATTGCTGCATTTCTGAAAGGAATCATTCCGTTATCTTTCATGAAGTACAAAGTCCATGACAACTTGCTGTTTAAAAAGAATATGCAAATCCCAAGCATATTTATAGGTACAGTCTGTCCTCCGTATCTGCAGCTTCTGCATGTGCAGATTCAACCATCCTAGACTCAACCAAAAAAATAAAAAATGAAGAACGTTCCAAAGGCTTGAATGTGCTGTGCACCCAGCACTAGATATCACATCCTGCCTGCCACGTTCAGCTGATCCTCCTGTCTCCTCCCTAGCGTGACCCTAATAAGCCATGCCTGTTACTCATTTGTCTTGCCTCTCATTCCTAACCCTCGTGTTAATCACTCCCAGCTGCCTCTCGTCAGCTCCCTCATTAGTCTCGTATATATGTGCTTCCCAGTGCTGTGGTCCTCAATCCAGTCATTGATGTTGTACCTTCCTCTTGCCTATGCCCTTCCTAATATCCAGTCCTCCCATTTGTACATTTGAATGCCATAAGATATTATGTGTCTACAACATCTTAGATTTTATGATGGCATGCAAATGGTCATGTATGCAAGATTTAACTCTGCTCGCACCTTTGACCTGCTGATATTGGGATTGTAAAAAGCTGTGGAAGGCCTCAGAGGATCAAAATGTCACTGCACATGAGCAACATGGATATCGCACACGTCACCAGTAAAATCACCCCAACGGTCACATGACCTCCCCACTTCCTTCCATTTCTGGAAAACACTTTGCTGAAAATGCTATTTTAGGGGAGCATACTACATTATTCCTGGAAGCAATAGTGTTTGAAGTCAATTATATTAATTTGAAGTCATATGTTAGCCTGTTACTATCTACCCAAATAAATAAAGCTATGTAGCTAATGGACTGTGTATGTAATAGAAATCATTGTAGCAATGGAGTGCATTTGGGAATTCAATTTAAACTCTTGTCCGTAAGGAAAATAATTTGGTGCATTTGGGCCAAAACTGAAGCAGAAAACATAATAATGATGAGATCTGTCTAAAGCCTAGCATTCTTGTTTTTAGTCCATGTCTGAGTTTGCCCAGATGTCCCACAGCTATATAATAAAATATTCAAAGTTCAGTGCAACAGCAGCGACCAAAGCCGATAGGTCATCTTTCACGTCCAGGCCGGGATGCAAAGGTCATCTGCCAGGAGCCTTTATCCTCTCTGAACTACCTGGTGGCCTTTTTAACATGACACGGGTATCGTCACCTTGCCAGTACTGTGGCTTCGGGGCGTCTTCCTTTGCGGTGAGATTTGCGGATTCTGCCTCAGCATGGCTCACACGCAAACGGTTGCTAATTAGGCAAAATTACTGTGCTGCATATTGCTCATGGGGGTCAAATGGACACTCATAAGTGTAAATATAGAGTCACTGTATGCTATCATGTCTCTGATTTAAATGGAGTGGTGCTGTCTCTTTAGTCATGATTTTAGAGGCAGGCCTCTAATTTGTAAACACACAATCAGTGGCCAGTTTATTATATACACCTGCTTGGTTATGCAAACAACATGCACCTCCAAATAGCCAATCCAGTGATGTATTATATGGACAAAAATATTGGGACACACCTGGTAATCATTGAATTCAGGTGGTTCATTCAGATCCATTGCAACAGGTGAATAATATCAAGCACTAAGTCATACAGTCAGGTTTACAAACATTTGTGACAGAATGGGTCATTCTGAAGAGCTCAGTGAATTCAAGCATGGCACTGTCTTAGGATGTCACTTTTGCAATCAGTTTGTGAAATTGCTTCCCTGAGAGATATTCCACGGACAATTGTAGGTGGTATTATTGCAAAGTGGAAGAGTATACAGTAGGAATAACGGAAATTCAGCCAGAAAGTGGCAGCCCGTGTAAAGTAACAGAGCGGGTCACCGAGTGCTGAGGCGCATAGTGTGTAAAAGTCGCCAAAACTCTGATGACTCAATAACTGCAGAGTTCCAAACTTCCTCTGGCATTAACCCCAACAACTGCACTGGGAGCTTCATGGAATGGGCTTCCATGGCCGAGCAGCTGCAAGCAAGCCTCATATCACCAAGCGCAGTGCCAAGTGTCTGATGGAGTGGTGTAAAGCACACTGCCACTGGACACTGGAGCAGTGGAAACATGTTCTGTGGAGTGAAGAATCATGCTTCTCTGTCTGGCAGTCTGAAAGACCAGTCTGGGTTTGGTTGGGTTGGTTACCTGCCTGACTGCACTGTAAAGTTTGGTGGAGGTGGGGTAATGGTATGGGGTTGATTTCAGGGGTTGGTCTAGGCCCCTTAGTTCCTGTGAAGGGAACTCTTAATGCTTCAGCATACCAAGATTTTTTGGACAATTCTGTGCTTCTTTGTGGGAACAGTTTGGAGAAGGTCCTTTTCGTTTCCAGTATGACTGTACCCCAGTGCACAAAGCAAGGTCCATAAAGACACAGTTGGGTGAGTGGATGAGCTTGACTGGTCCATACAGAGCCCTGACCTCCATCAAACACCTTTGGGATGAACTAGAAAAGAGACTGCGAGCCCGGCCTTCATGTCCAACATCAGAGCCTGCCAAGCCTTCCCAGAAGAGCAGCAGTTGTTATAGCTGCACAGGGGGACCAACTCCATATTGATGCCTGTGGATTTAGACTGTGATGTCATATAAGTTCCTGTAGGTGTAATGGCCAGGTGTCCCAATACTTTTGTCCATATAGTGTGTATATATGTATATAACGGAGTGTCTGGTAACTTTACATAAGGGGGCATTAATGATGCAGTAGTACACGTTTACTTAATGTTTTAATAAACCTGTAACTAAGTGTTAGTTATGCACTGATCCCATGTTCATTCATCATTAATCATAAGAGTTCATGTATTTCATGCAGGGACTATATTAGCTCATGATTTGTTCTTGAGTAGTAACTGAGTAACTCAGTAACCCCCTCGATCAATGTGTTACCGGGTATCTAATAAATGTCTCAGAATAGACACCCAGGCCAAATAAAAACCCGTGGTGTCTATTTGCACCTGGGTCACTTACACCCGGCCTCCTCACCTCCCATCCCGCTGGCTCCGCGAGAAACGCAAACACTATGCTGCTCGCATGGTTGCACATCGCTTCAATGGCTAAAAGCACCAAAATGGGATACAAATACAAAAGATGTAACAGTAACAACAACAATAATAATAATAAAAAGAGTAATAATAATAATAAAAAGAATAATAATAATAATAATAATAAAAAGAATTGTTGGCGACTGACACCTGGGTGCAAATGGCATCTGCCATAAAAATCTGCTCCCTGCTCCCTGTGCTGTTTTACCGTAACGCATTAGAGAGGTGATGCCGGCTTCAGCATCCCCTCCGTGTGATCAGATCTACAAAGCAGACCGCGCCCGCCGTGGGTCTCCGCTACCACCTGCCCGTTTATATCGCGCCATTGTCTGTCACTTTTACTGAAGTTCTGGAGCCGCTACAATCGTGAGACACAAAGGGGGGAAAGAACCGAAAATGAAGCACGGGGTCCCTGCTGCTTCCCGCCGGCGTAATAACCGTACACTCGCCTGCTCTCCTGTCGCTCGTTCTCCTAGCCGCTAGATTCCTGGGGGATTACGTAGTGACACGTCTTAATGGGCCCCAATCCTGAGACAGGGAGCAGCTGCGTGCCGTGACAGAGAGACGTGTGGGGCGGTCGTCCTCGTCTTCGATAAACGGTTTCGCTTTTTTGATGTGCGACGCAGGAAACCGAGGAAAATCCGCCTTGCCTCACCGCAGAGGCCTCCTCCACTGGTGGTCCCTGCCTCGCCCTCTCCCACCCACAGGAACGTGAAACCCACACCATTATCCCCCGCCTCAAGTGGCGCCCGGCATCGTTAAAGGCGTGAAAGCCGAGGTCTCGGGAAAACGTGGCTCGTGCAAATGGATCCCGGGGTAGCTAGTGTCCCCAATCCTCAAAGCGCTGCTTTCCCGACGACTTCCTGCCTCACCCATAATGCTCGGCTTCCCCTTGACGAGATTCTAATCTCGGCACGACCTCCTAGCCGAATCTCGGGCGCTTATCGCATAGTTACATCTAGTAGCTTATTAAGCGGCGCCTCCCTGGAGGAGTCATTTCAGTGCTTATGGAGGGTTTGTGTCACCAGATAAGAGACCAACTTCAGTCAGACAAGTCAGAGCCTCCATATTATACTCGGCAGGATGGGCCACAGCTGATTGTGATGTCACCCCCCCCCTTCCCACCCCCCAGGAGTTTTTGTTGAGTTCCTGTCGGGAACAAAGCCTCATGCACACCAGGGAAGACCCCACCGGGAGGGGGGAGCCGGGGAGAGCTGTCCGTCAACCCCCAAAACCAGACACACCAGACGCCCCACCTTCCCGAATCGGTCCTGGAAGGGGCTCTGTCTCTCTCTGGCACAGGGCAGCTGGGCTGCCAGGGCGACTGTGATGGGGGGGCTGCCCCCGCCGTCCCTGCCATCGCCCCCCCCACCCGAAGTGCCACACGCGGCAGGAATGCCGTGGATCCTTTGGGCAGATGGAGGCGCGCCGGTGTCGGGGGGGCTGGGGCAAAGCCCTGGGGGGGGGGGCGGGGGCTGGGGATCATTTAGCCCAGGCCTGCTGAGAGCCAGGAAAAGTCCCAGCGCAGACCCCGGGCAGGGGGGCCGTGTCACGCGTGGACGCACAGCGGGGGGTGTCTGTAGTGGGCTTAAGCCCTCTGGCAGAAGGCCCTGTCACTGTGCCCTACGGAGCCCTTCGCTGGGCTGTCAAAATGTGATGTTACCATCCTGCAAATTAGGACCTGGATGCCGTACACCACACACACTGGGACTCGTGTTTAATGCCGACTGTCTAAGAAAGCTCTCTCAGTTTTAGCAAACATAAAACAAGGTTAACCTCAATGATGGATTTTAATGTAAGAACGTGTTTGTTTGTTTTTTTCCCAGTAAAACACCTCCTGAAATCACTCTTATTGCAGTTTGTCCTTCTCAGTATTTGTCATTTATGCTTTATTTTTCACGTACATATTTCCTGACCTTCTTCTGTGCTGATACCTGATGTCTCGCAACTGTAACAAGAAAATCAGTCAGAGTGGAAGAATCGCCAGTTTCCAGATTAAAGACAGCCTCCCTTTTTGTGTTTGCATCATGTATGACTCAGCAGCGCCTCCTGGTGGATGATATATACAGGCAAATGCAACATGGGCTATAATCAAGGGCAGTCATTTGAGTGACATCAAACTACTTAAAAGTTATTTTTATTATTATTATTATTGTTGCTGTTGTTGTTACTGGGACACCAACAACCATACTATTTCTAAGATACCCAGCCCAGATTTATACATATTTTCATATATTTTATATAGTCAGTCCCCAAGTTAAGGACATCCAACTTACAGACAACTCATACTTATGAACAAACTGCCATAAAGCCTACTTATATATAAAAATTTGAGTTAATTCAGTGGTTCATAATAACAAACGCACACACTACTTCAACGGTTCGCTGGCTTGCGGTACAATGGTGTGCCATATTTAGTTATTATCATTATTATTATTATTATTTACTGTATTATTATTGTTCGGACTTACCTACAAATTCGACTTAAAGACAGACTTAGGGAATGGAACTCATTTGCAACCTGTTGGCTGCCTGTATTTAAAAGGCATTAAAGGCTTTGAAAATGACCTCGCAATTTCAGTCGATCTTTTCTTACCATATTGATCTCAGCGAAATCACAAAAGCATTATACAGTTTTCCGAAGATATTTCCCGCTTTAAAAATCCAGCCGCCTCCTTGCTTTGCTGGCGTTCAGGGAAATAGAATCAGGTCTCCTGGAAATCTGCTCTGTATAATCAGCGCAGCAGCTGATCATCATTTGGCCGTGGCATCCCGCTTCAGATGCTGAGGAACTTCATCTGGAACTGCAGCTGGTGAGGGAAGCAGAAGAGCACATCTAAGCTGAGCTCCAGTGTTCATGTACTGATGTGTCTTCTGACACAGACACTCTGAGTCTAACAAGTTAGAGCTACCACACAAACATGTCAACATTGTCATAGTTAGGACAGCAAAACCTTCTCTGAGTCATCCCACTGAACTCATTACCTGCAAGAGCATTTCTGCAAAATATCTGCATGTGCGGATGTTGGAAAGTTAAATAGGACTGCCTGTGTCCTCTTTTATACCCTGTTAAAGCAGCAGCTCGTAATAAAATGGACTCTTCTTCTTCAGGGACTGCAGTTAAAAGGCATTTGCATCCCCCTCTGTGTCAGTGACCCCGAAAGCACCCAGACACAACTTTAATTTGGACACAAGTCATGCAGCGGCAGTCAGAGATAACTCCGGAATGACCTCCAGTGAACCCAACAGAGCCGATGACCCAGCTGTGGGAGATAATGACACACCAGCGCCTGTCAGCTGGGGAAACGGGACAAGGCACCTCTATCGGACACGCCAGGAAGTTCTGCCCTGAGGATCAAGGTCCATTTTGAGCCAATCTTCTACTGGAGCACAATCTTCTCCTGCCACAGAAACAAACATGCAACCACTCTGGAGCAGCCAAGCATTACATCACTTGATGCTGCTGATGTAACACTCCGCAAGAGAGAGGAAGGATGTTTGGTCGGATGAGATAGCTTTTCATGCACAAAAGAAAAGATGCTTTAGCTCACCATAACCTAACTGCACTGGGAATAACTGGATATCGAGATGCTGGTCTACTTGATTTTTTTTTTTTCAGCGGCCTCTGTATTTTTCAGGTGAATAAAAATGAATGAAATGTTGTAATCTTCTAAAATATTTTAATTGTGGTTGAATTCAAAACCTATAAATTGTGGAGTTTACTCACTGCGTATGTGAAAAAGCTTTGAAGGTGGTATATTATTTTCTGCAAGCGGTAGACATGTTTTCCAAGCACAGTTTTAAAAGGATTATTTGACGGATATGGGAACCATTGGGATACTCCGCTTTAAAGACAGTGGTTGTATTAGATGTCCCAAGTTGTTTTTCACAATGTTTGTGTCTGGGAAAATATTTTGAAAAAGCAGAGACGAGTTGGCAGATTAAATGCATTTTGCAGGAAGAAAAAGACCAGGGAGGGCAGAGATTCACTCGTTTCGGTGACAAATTATTCTGGCAGCAGTTAAAGGCGGGGACTTTTGCTCTCTAGGGCCCCATGTTGTGGGTTTAGTCACGGTCACTGGACCTGCTGGTGTGGAAACATCTGAAGTACCATTATGTGGGAGAACACAAAATGGAAGCAGAATCTCATGCAAATTCAGGGCTGCAACTTTCAAAAGTCTACGAAGGCGTAGCCTGTGTAGTCTACATTCTTCAAAGGTTGAACAGAAAGTGTTGTCAAATGGAACTTTGCAATTTTCTTCATCGTCTGCTTCTACCCTTACTCTTCACTCACAAAGCGCTGCTTCTATTGCCTAGCCGGGACACGCCCACTTTACCTCTGCATGATGAATCTTGGGATATGTTGGACTGCAAAGAATCCATCAGGTGGATCCTTCATGACTCGGCAAAAGAAAGACGGTTTCTAGACCACATTTGAAGAAGCCATTGAAATGGGGCAGTCTAGTCGCACCGCTGTGGTGCGTTCGGTCTTCGAACGCAGCCTTAGATGGATGCAGCTGCCGAATTCAGACACAGTTAACTTAAATGAATCAAGCGATCAAGGAAAAGTATGACTTATACACACAGCCTTCCTTGGGAATGCAAATGAACAGAGCTCCTCCCCCCAAACATTTGCAGACAGACCACCAACAGCAGGACATGACTACAAAGGCAAAAAATTCAAAAGTTTTCGACAAACTACACTTCCTCAAAGCATTCGAACATAACGTTAATTAGCTGTGACTGAAAAAAAATGTGTTTCTCAAACATGACAAATCCCCTGAATATTTCAGTCTGGAGGGAAATCTGGTGAATGCATTCTGGACGGTGCGAATAAAGTGTCGGCCACAAACAATGGCGAGGAAGTCAGACAAAACAAATTAGCGCCTTTATTGATGTGGAAAAGAGGCCCTGGACCAGCTTCAGCATAGCCTTCCCACTTTCCAGCGCCGACACCGGCCAACTGGACCCCCTGCCGGCTCCTCATCCAACATCTAGCTTTCGCTAGCTCGCCACAGTCTCTTGGATACAACGGAGCGAGACTTCAAGGTGCTTTCGCCACTAGCTGTACATCACATTAATTGGTTGTTTCGCCTCAGTTTCAAATAAGCTGCAGAAATTTGGAGCCCAATTACCTGGACGGGGTGGCAACAGCTGTCGGCTGATCATTTGTGTCGGTGCGCCGATGCTATCTGCCAAATTACTTACACTGTGCGCGGGGGACTAGTGAATTTATCACACTTGTGTCACGCTGTGTTTTCTTCTGCATCTGCTGCCATGTTTATGGATATCATCTTGCTTTGGACTGCACCAGGCCAACTGAAGTTCTCCTTCACTCTCCCCATCTGCTGGGAAAGAAGCCTTTGCAATCACAAGTGGGCAGCAGAGGCCAACTTTAACAACTCGTCTAAAATAGATCCTCAATGTTTAGGGCAAAATATAAGGGGGTGGGGGCCCCTGGGCTAAAGCCATTGTAGGGGCCAAACCTACAGCATACAATGCTGCTGTAACTAGAAAAAAACTGGGACCCCCTAAAAATAGAGATTCCGGGCAACAGACCAGGTTAAGCCATACATAATTCTGACCTTCACTCATACTTCTTCTCATTTGATCTGCACAGAATGTCCCATCCCATCCTGTCCCATCCCATCCCATATTATCCAATCCCATCCCATCCTGTCCCATCCCATCCCATCCCGTCCCATCCCATCCCATCCCATCCTGTCCCATCCCATCCTGTCCCATCCCATATTATCCAATCCCATCCCATCCTGTCCCATCCCATCCCATCCCATCCCGTCCCATCCCATCCTGTCCCATCCTGTCCCATCCCGTCCCATCCCATCCCATCCTGTCCCATCCCATTCCGTCCCGTCCCATCCTATCCCATCCCGTCCTGTCCCATCCCGTCCCGTCCCATCCCATCCCATCCCATCCTGTCCCATCCCGTCCCATCCCATCCCATCCTGTCCCATCCCATTCCGTCCCATCCCATCCTGTCCCATCCCGTCCCATCCCATCCCATCCTGTCCCATCCCGTCCCATCCCATCCCATCCTGTCCCATCCCATTCCGTCCCATCCTGTCCCATCCCGTCCCGTCCCATCCCATCCCATCCTGTCCCATCCCGTCCCATCCCATCCTGTCCCATCCCATTCCGTCCCATCCCATCCTGTCCCATCCCGTCCTGTCCCATCCCGTCCCATCCCATCTCATCCTGTCCCATTCCGTCCCGTCCCATCCCATCCTGTCCCATCCCGTCCCGTCCCATCCCATCCTGTCCCATCCCGTCCCATCCCATCCTGTCCCATCCCATTCCGTCCCATCCCATCCCGTCCCATCCCATCCTGTCCCATCCCATCCTGTCCCATCCCATATTATCCAATCCCATCCCATCCTGTCCCATCCCATCCCGTCCCATCCCATCCTGTCCCGTCCCATCCTGTCCCATCCCGTCCCGTCCCATCCCATCCCATCCTGTCCCATCCCATTCCGTCCCATCCCATCCTATCCCATCCCGTCCTGTCCCATCCCGTCCCATCCCATCCCATCCCATCCTGTCCCATCCCGTCCCATCCCATCCCATCCTGTCCCATCCCATTCCGTCCCATCCCATCCTGTCCCATCCCGTCCCGTCCCATCCTGTCCCATCCCGTCCCATCCCATCCCATCCTGTCCCATCCCATTCCGTCCCGTCCCATCCCATCCTGTCCCATCCCGTCCCGTCCCATCCCATCCCATCCTGTCCCATCCCGTCCCATCCCATCCCATCCTGTCCCATCCCATTCCGTCCCATCCCATCCTGTCCCATCCCGTCCTGTCCCATCCCGTCCCGTCCCATCCCATCTCATCCTGTCCCATCCCATTCCGTCCCGTCCCATCCCATCCTATCCCATCCCATCCCATCCCTATAAAGCCAATAACAAATAAACAAAGAAACAAAAACAGCCATGCTATAAAGCAACAAGCACAAGATAGGTCCCTTATTGACACAATCTTTGCTAGCAGTACCCGGAACAAGCACACACACACACACACACACACACACACAGCACACAGGTCACACTGAGGTGCGGCCCAAGATATATTAGCTCTAAGACTGATGCCAACCAGTTTACAAACAATTTCCAAATCGACAACTCAAAACAGAGCGATAACACAACAGCTTTCTAAATGCACCGTCGACTTTACTGGACTGACTGACACTTCAGACATTGCACTTTATGATGCCACATTTCCTATCTAAGCCATTTGTTTCATTTAGTGCATATAATTATATTTTGCTATATCTTCTGTCTCAGCCATATATATATCTAAAAGGCAAACCTCTACAGTACCAAGTCATGTGTCTACTTTGACGTGTTGTGAGTGGCTTTGTCTTGTTTTGTGCTGTCTAATGCTTTTGGATGTTATATGTTACTGTCTGGATGGCACAAGTTACCGATGTTCAAAAGGCAAACAAAGAATCTTGAATCTTGATAGTTTGACTGTCACCCAAGATTTCACCAGTTTCTTTTATGTTACAGCGGCCGCAGAGCCAGAAGATTCCGGAAATGCCTCTCTGGATGTCTGTGTCATTAGTTTGCTGTGTGTCGTACGTTAGTTAATAATGGCTCTTCGGAGGTTGTTTTTTTATTTTCTACCAACTGACTAAACATCCATCCATCCATCTATCCATCTTTATGTCACGTACCATGTTTGCTGACAATTATTTTGAGTGTATGACTGATTTTAAATTCAATCTATTGGGGGAATATATTCTGTAGAGAATTATATTTTGAACCAGTAGATACAACAATGAGAGCAGAATACCGGCTCGTTACAGTGTACTGGCAGACACGCCTGCCTGCACGGACAGTCACCGATTAACCTAAGCCTGCATGGTTTTTGATTGTAAGCAAAAACACCTTTAATTTCAATGTGCGCAATGTTTTGTCAGCGGGTACATTAATGCTTTATGCTGCAGGGACGGATTCATTTATACCCCAAACAAGTGCAGGCTTGACCGATAAATAACTTTTAACTGCATTTTATCTCATTTGCTAATGTCGTTGAGGAGACCCAGACAGAGGTGAATGTTGAATCGGCTCACATGCTATTAGTGATTTTAAGGTGTCACATTTTAGTGAACCGGACTGAACTGTGTGGTCATGAGAGGCTGAGAAGCGTGGAAAACTCGGAATCGGAGTAATCCTGTGGGCCTCTGGATCAATACAGGCCTGTGGCTGTTTGAATTACCATCAAGATGACATGATGTGTTTTAAAAGTGTTTCTGTGAACTCCGAGGTCGGTGCCACGCAGCCCTTTCTGAGTGCATCTCGCTCCCTCAAATATGACCCTCCTCCCTGTGATTCTGGGAGAGGATGCTTACCGCCGCTCGTTCCCACATCTTCGGAAGAAGGCCCTGCTTTGCAGTTTCAGAGAGTGCTGACCTAAGAGCCCATGAAAGGCGAGGAGCGGCCATCCATGGGCGTATTCACTTAAATTCTGAAAAGTGACTGACTGAGAAGAGGCTGGAGGCCAGCCTGCAGTCCTTTCAGCTTCTCTAAAACAGCAAACACAGACAAAGAGTTTGCTCAGTCAGGGAGGAGATTGGTCGGAACAACAGACAATGGGTACAGGCAGCTGCCAGAGAGACCGTGGAACACATCTGAACGGGGGGTGGGGGTACAAAAAGTCATATCCACTTGTCTGTTTCATTTACAAAAACTCAGATAAAACATGGATATAATTCAAGGCACTATATCCCCCACCCGCTTCTGTGGTCCACCGTGCTAGCTAATTCGGAAGTCGGACGGAAATTACGTTAAAAATCAGACATTTGGTTTTAGTCCGAATTCTTCACTAATGGGTCATTAGATGTTTCCGCCAGCTCTTGTTTCACTCTTCAGCGTTCTTTGACTTTCACTAGTGCATGTAGTTTTGGCGTGCCATGTCGCCCAATCGAATCGAAGAGGGTGCGGAGTCTACTTATCTCGTCTTAAGAGAATAATGGACAAGGTATAACGACGCTGTGACACTGAGTTTATTGAAGATATGGTCCTGTGACTGGCATACTAAGGGGTTTGCCACAGTGGTAAGACCCCCCCTGGTGAGTTTCCAATTCCTTTTAAGAAAGGCTGGGTTTTAGAAAGGTTGGGTTGTGGCACGCCGCGGCTGAGAGCGTAATTGGTACGCTACTGTCAGCACTAAAGCTCAGAAGTACTGCAGTGCCATGTTGACGCCCCAAGGGCGTAAAAGAAACCCAAAGTTGGCCCGACAGTGCAAAGCAATCTAATCGCGAGGCATCAAATTGGACGAAAGAGGCTACCAGGCACAAGCTACTCGGAGACGGGGATCAGGAAATGCAGTTACAGCCCTGATTGGTCCAGACAATTAGGTTGTGAGGGGAAAATAGTAAGCCCATATAGTGCCACCCTTTCGGTAGATCCAGGGTGCTGGGGTTTGCTAATGGTTTTGCCCAAATCTTTCATCTGAAGGGCTCTTCATTCCAGGCCCTTGAAAAAAAGCCTCTTGCTTCTGCTTCATATACTCTGGCTCTGTCTTGAACATGCCTAACTGCCTGCTCTCTTTGTTACCAGAAACGTCAATGCTTTTAGTCATGCTTCTTGTGTAATTGATTTTAATCATCATCTAGGTCGGAATAATGACCAGTATTTTTCACATATAAATGAAGCTTTGGTGTATTAGGAAGGGTGTCTTATCCCGGCTCTGGTCAGGGATGACGCTAGAATGAACCAGACGGGCAGACTCAAATTCTGCACAGGATGGGGGAAGAGGGCACCAGTCGCATTAGCAAGATGCTAAAGTTGTTGTTGAGGAGGTGGGGGACGACAGTGATAGTTTCAACTGGGGGGGGGGGGGTGACGCTAGTTTCAGGGCCGCCACCCCCCAGCCTTATAGTGTTGCCGACCCTGTCTCTGTCAGAAGAACTTTCCAATGATGATCCCACCGTGACTCGGAGCGTGGTGCTATAATTACGTAGGGTCAGGGTTAGGGTTAGGGTTAGGGTCAGGGTGTGCCCACATCACTTACCTTATATCCCATCGGCCCTGAGCGTCACATATCCCACTCCGCGTTGCCGTGACGATGGTCACCCCCTCCCCCCCACACACAGATGCATTAACCCTTAAACGCAGGGTCATTACATTTGATTAGTGGCTAATCCGGCAGGAGACGCGGCCGGCATACCGATGTCTACCCAGGCCACGGCTAATGACGTCTGTGCTCTTGAACCTTTGGCCGTCCGCCCCTCCCCCCCCGTCATTTCCAGCCCATCCGCCCTATAAATCATCCGCGGTTGAGGGGAGGGCCGCTAATATGAGAGGCGTCTCATTAGAAGCATAAGCCACTGCGGCGACGGAGTAAGACCTGTCCTGGTAATTACCATTCACCGTTCCGAGAGGCCTGCAGCCGAGACGTCACGATTCATCTAGCGCGTCGCTCCAGGAGTGCCGGTCCGCTAGAGCGCCACGCGTCTCTCGTAAAGGTGGGGGAAGGGCGGCCCGTCGCCAGATAACCGAAAGTGACACGCCGATGATGGTACAGATTAGCGCCGGACGCGGAGAAATGGAGTCCAACAGATACGGGCCGTTTGAGTCCATGTGGAAGGACCTAATAATGGAACTAATAACACTGGGTCTTACTGGAAGCTCCCAGATCTTTCAGTGCCCCGTGGGGCTGCTGGCCCTAGGAACCCAATTTAAAATACCTGAACAGTGCAGTTAACCTTTGACCTTTGTGACATCACCAGCTCCTTGGTGGATTGTACTATAGAGAGGTAACGAGGTAATATAAGCTATTCAGCTCTTTGAGTGGACTATTGTAGCAACTCCCACACGTCTTGTAAGGTGCTAAAATAAAATTGGAATGTAAGGTATTCAGTTTGACTTTAATTTCTCCATTTTTATTCTCAAATATATTTCTTTTATGGTGACAGAAGATATTATGCCACTTGCCATGGGAATATGCTTTGTTCTATCCATAAACTCTAACTATACTGTCAAAATATTTACCCATGTACTGTGTGATTATTGTAGTAACAGTATAAAATCAGTTGGAGCATCGGTGAAAGGAATTCTATAATGCAGACTATCAGGACTTGCATCAATCTCAAGGCATGCAGTCTTCCCTTATATCAAGTCCAGAATATGGACTGGGCGACCGAATTCGCAGGTTTCTTACAGTGGATAACTTTCCAGGTAAGGTGGAGAGTTGCCGAAACTACAAGTAATGACTGAAAACGCGAGACTGACTTACATCCAACACATACTGTAGTCAAGGCTTGGAGGGGGAGTCTGTGTTTCTTAGCTGCAGACAGAGATCAAAGAGTAAAGCCCAGGTTATACCAAAGCTAAATTATTGACGGGATCGAAACAATGCGAGAGCTGGATGCTGGTGGACAGGCTGGGTCCTACTCCATTTCATCACCCCCTTAAAACCCTGATGAACTTCCAGCGGACCTCCCGAAAACGTTGACGCATGGCAGGTTGAGGAGCACCGTCGGGTGTCACGGTGCAGATATGCATGGGACTGAGATTTCTACAGACACCGGTTGGGTTTATGATGCGTCTCGCTGGACCTCGATTATTGGACTCGGCTGCTAAGTTGCATGAAAATAATCTATCACTTTGAGGAATCTTACATGGGCCATAATCCCACAGTCTTTCATACCTACTGAGGGTCAATGGAATCACCTTAAATCAATGCAGCACCTATTATATGTATATAATTATATCATTTGTACTATATTCCTCAAACCGATTCAGGTGATCGATAGAAAATCTTGAATTGAAAAACATGGATCCACAGACTGTTTTTTATCACATACACCATAAAGCAGCAGTTACTCTGTTATCCCCTGTCATCCTGCTTTATTACCCTAGAAAGGCTTTGTGTATGATATTACTGCATGCTTTTTCGTATTGATTGGGTTTTTTTTCCGCAGGAATCACACCAAGGATTTCAACATGCCGTGTGCAGGACACACATCATGTTCTCTAAACAGCAGGTTAGATGATCGCGTTCGGTCTGTGGTTTTTGGCTGTGAGAGACTGTTTGGTGTTGGCATCCTCTACCATTTCATACGTATAAAATATCACATTCAGTGATATTCTTTCTATAAAGATTTCTAGAGTAAATTCCCTTAATTGTGTGTAATTGTTTGTGAGATATTATCTGTGTATATGTCCAGGGTGTACCCCTGCCTCGTGCCCCTTCCTGTTTAGGATAGACCCCATGGCCTTCTGACAACACTGTACTGGATACGTTGTTTGAAGTACCAGTCAAAAGTTTGGATACGCCAAGCTGCCTACAAAGGAGAGTGATAGAGTGTCATGTCACATGACCTGGTCACCTGATCTAAGCACAGTATAAATGGTTTTGGAGGACTGTGACCAGAGACTGAAGGAAGAGCAGCCAATGAGGGCTCAGCATATGTGGGACCTCCTTCAGGACAGCTGGAAAAGCATCCCAGGAGGCCACCTCATGGAACTGGTGTAGAGGGGACAGTAGGGGCAGCCAGTCCCTGGGGCAACTGCGGTTAAGGGCCTCGCTCAAGGGCCCAATGGTGGGGTCACTCTGCCGAATCAGGGATATGAACCAAAAACCTTTTGAATCCCAACCCACAGAGCTGCCACCCCCCAAAAAAAACAATTGTTTTTTTGTTTAATACGTTTTTGGTCAAATGTTATTTTATAGTTTTGATGTCTTTATAATTATTCTAAAATGCAGAAAATAGTTCAAATAAACCTTTCTATGTGTAGGTGTGTCCAAACTTTTCACTGATACTGTAGATGAAACATTATTTTCTAACTTTTCTTGTGCACAGGAGAGTAGGAATGTCAGAAGTCCATGTAACTGGCACAGACGGGCATCATGATATCCGGGCTGAAACGGCACTGCAGATGCGCTCCGGTTCCGTGCTGCATGCCGCGCTATCCCGGCGCGTTCAAACACTTGCACCTCGACAAAAGAATTCCCAAATATCTATCCAGGTGCACTTCCCAGTGCGGTTCAAGGGGGCCCGGTGCGTCTTCCTTTGATTTTAGCTCAAAAGCAGGAGACACAGAGACCAGAGGCGATATGCACCGATATATCCCACACCGCATGTAATCTCCGAAACGACGTTTCCCGCAGCGTGTGCCGTTACATGTTCCACACAGCGGACGTCGGAGAAATGATGTCTGGCAAGCAGCATGTGGATCGGGGAAGCGCTAGCGGAGTTGTCACCTACTAAGGTCCCAGAAGCTTTGAATTTATGGAATTCTGCTTGAGATTTCATTCGGAGAGCAGTCTTCATTTTGCTGGGAGAGGAATGGCCTTTCAGACGAGCAGCTTCATTACGGCGACAACGTTAGCCTGCCACATCCGCCCGAGGAAGCTGCGATTTCAAGATGGCTGTCTCCGGAGGAACGGGCTTTTCAAGGCTTCGTCAGATTCGTACCGTTATTCCGCTTAAGTGCCGACATTAAACGGCGGCAGAAAGAACAAACCGCAGTCGCAGGAAATGGCAGGTCGGGTTAATCTCTAGTCTCTTCGAGTTTTCGGCTTCAGAATTGGATAAAGATTTTCAGATTGGTCGAGTTTAGATTAAGTTTGTCAAGAAGACCGTCTGCATTGTCTTGTGTGGGCAGGGCTTATAGAACTATAGGGCTTAGCACGCCTTTATAGCACTGTCACGACACTTTAACAGTCACTATATCAGCATATTCTCCAATGTTTGCACGGTTTCGAATATCTGTGCCACACTTGATTGGCACTGTCTGTATTGCTTTAAACTACCTGTATTTTGTTGCACTGTCTCTATCTTTTACACCATCCTTATTGTTTTAAACTATCTGTATTGTTTTGCATTGTCTGTATTGTTTGGCACTGTTTGTATCGTGTTAAACTACACGTATTGTTTTGCAATGTCATTGTTTTAAGATATCTATATTGTTTTGCACTGTCTGTATTGTTATGCGCTGTCCTTGTTGTTTTCATCTACCTGTATTGTTTTGCACTGTCTGTATTGTTTTATTCTCTTTGTAACCAAGTGTGGCTGAACAAGCATGCAATCCAAAGCACCTGTTGCACTATAAAGACCTTCAATCTCTTGACAGAAGGGGGATGTTGGGGGAGGGGGGGGGGGGGCTCCACTCTGGACCTTCACGAACCAAACTGCAACAGTAAGGAAAAAAAGTTCAGGAGTTATACCCCTAGTCTGCTGGGAGGGGCATTCATGTGTCCATATTCTATTCTATTCTATTCTATTCTATTCCACTGCCACCTTAGACCATCATTTGCTATGTTGTTGCCCCCCCCCCATCTCCCACCCCCACATACAGTGTGTAAAGCTGGTGACTGGCAGCTCAGCACTTCTCCGCTGCCCAGCCCTTGGCATTAGGGAAGCGCCAGCCCGCTGTCCTTCCTGTGCCTGATGTTGTCTGGCAGGCCGCTCGTTCTGATTTTAAAGCTGCAGTCGCCGAACTGAGAAATCTACAGGCAGGCTGTTCATGCCCCGGGTTCAGGACACCGCCCCCTGCTGGCCGCTATGCGCTCTGCACCGTGAGTGTAGCGCTGGGTGGGGGGGGCGTGAGCCGACGTCGGTCAACAGCATCGCATGTTTTCCCGCCTTCATCGCCTGACCACCCCTGCATCATCCGAGGGGGGGGGGGGGGGGGTAATCACCACAGAGTCGAGATAAAGTGTGCGTAAGTCACTGTTACGCTCTCTTTTTGACGTCGGACCGAGGGTGCGCACCCGTGCCGGATTGTTTCTGAATCCCTCTCACTCTCCTGGATAAATTGCCATGAGAGGAGCTCCTCTTCAGAATACCCACAGAGTTCACCCCCCCCCCCCCCCAAACCCCGCCCCACCCACCAGCAGTCTGAGTGGGACCAGTGGGCTGCCAATAGCTGGGCACAATCAACAGTGCCTCAGTGGCCCAGTATTTCGATTCTTTGGGAAGGAATGGAGGCCTGTGACGGGGGAGGGGGGGGCGCGGGGTGCGTAAACAGTGGCACGATCGGCTCCAAATCACTCCCAGGGGCCAGATGAAAGGGTCTTAAATCCACGACCCGTGAAGCCTGCCTGTCTTGCTGGGGATTTTGAAGCATCTGAAAGGGGCTTCGGCTGGCAGAACCCGCGGGCCATTTCGCGATTGAATTATTCGGCTTAACGCGGGACAAAAGAGCGGCGACGGAACGGGGAGGACACGGGGACGAAGACGGCGCTTCCTCCGGGAGGCGTCCGTCCGCGCTGCGGCGCTGCGGCGCTGCGGCGCTGCGGTGCAGCGACCCATGGATCTGCATTCGGATTGCGGATATTGTTCAGCTAGTGCTTAATTTAAATGCGCACTCCGTGACGGGCGAACGCAGAGGCGGAGCGTAAATCAGAGCGCGTACGGGCCGAGACGGCAAGGCGCGAACATTTTCACGAGCAGCTGGGCGCGGCCGTGACCTTTGACCCCCCACGTCTGCTTGGCTGTAGATGTGCATGAGTGATGACCGGCAGCCGCTGTTCGTGGCGCTTGGGGCCCATTCGGGGGGGTCAGCCAAAGCTTGGCTTTGAACCCATCTGAAATGGCACCGCAGCCAACTCGCCGGTGAGGCCTGGCTCGCCCGTTTAATACCTCCGCTAGCATCCAGCGTTGATTGAATGACGTGACCTTCGCCTATGAGGTCTACACACTTGGCAGAGACAGGCAGGTCGAACGGCCAAGGGCTACGAGCGGACGGGCCGACCAGGGAAGGGGGATCAGGGATGGCTCAGGGTTGGCGGGGACGTCCTCGACCACCTCCCCCGTCTGTGGATGACATTGAGTCCACCTTTTAGACGTGAGGAGCGGATGCACGCATTCCCGTCGCATCCGGAATAGCGACAGGATGTACCGAACGGAGACGGGCGTGGTGTGCCTTATCTCCCTCAAAATGAAGCCCGCCATGCGCGAGAAGGAGCTTCTGATGAGACGCCAGATACCAGTGGAGGCTGCAGAGAGGCACTAGAGGCTGACATCCCTCAATCCCGCCACCTGAAGTGGAGGACGGAGCCTACCATCGCCGCCTGGGGCATGCGCTCCGGTGGGGGGGCTGTATCGCCAGAGCCGAAATTAGGCCAGGCAAGATGTCAGCGTGGCGACTCATTACCATGCCAGGGCTTCCGAGTCGCAAATGAAGGTCGCCGTAGAAACGCATTTTTATCATTCCTGCCGCAGGTGCATTCCTGCGCGCCTCAGCTGCCTGCGGCTTCGCAAACAGGGAGGGAATTTGAATACGTCACCCCCGGAGGAAGACACGCAGCCCTCTAATGTCTCCTCTTACGACCTGCCCCCGCCGCGCGCCGAGCAGCCGGGAGAGCGTCCGCGCTCATCTGACAGAAATGAAATTTGCAGTGCGGCTGACTTCTGCAAGCTAAAGCGGAGGAGTGAGTCACCCGTTTAAGCTGTGACTTCTACATAATTACTGGCATTATTTTAAACATAAGGCTGAGTGATCAGCTGCACTGGAAATTAATATATAAAATTAACTAATTAAAAGCCTCTGTACAGAGCGTTGTTTATATTTATATATATATTTGCAAGATTTAAAAAGGAAACTTTTGTACTAGGTAAAAGAATTATGAATCGCAAAATAAACATTGACACATTTGTTTTTTTACTTCATTCATTGAAGATTGACTTCATTAAACCCACAATTGTGACGGCAAAATAAAATCGATTGCAGTATCTTGTCATCATCTGAATGTCCACCAGGGTGCAGTAAAACACAACTTTTTTTTCCCACTCTACCGACTTGAATCACTGACCAAACATCCAGTCTCTTAGGATGATTATAACAGCTGAGACCAACCAATGCATCCTGGGGGAAAAAAATTAGATTTTATAAGAGTCAAGCACTTAATCGATTCTCGTTATAGGATTTCTCTAATTTAAACTAAGGGCTCCGCATGAAAAAACCCATCTATTCAAATTGTGCTTTTTATGACACATAGTCTATGAATGTTATTTTTTTTTTAAAAAAAACTGGGACAGCAAAATCCATGGACAGAAAACATACAGACCAGGTCTCTCTGGCTTCTTTTCTTGTATGCTGCATGTTTTTCGTCCCAACTATTTCTTTTAATTGCTCCAACTATTTCTATATCGCGTGCAATATTTGTTCAATGTTCTTCATTTCTCCCAAACTGGCCTTTTAAAATTATATAATGTTGTATTATAGGGCAGGGAGGTTAATTAGAATCAAAGTAATTGTTTAGTGATAGATGCCAAAACAAGAAAGACATGGCGATAAGTTCCGGATGTAGCTAAATCTGGCTCCATTGCAGCTATTGCCCCTGTTGAAGACCAGTACTAATTTTGACCTCATCACTCTTGCATTCGCAGTGAAAATGCGCGGTACGCCGAGGTCGAGTTCAGGCAGAGTTTACGAGCCCTATCCGGAATGCCATAATGAACAGATCCTCGCCGGCAGCAGCGCGAGGGCGGAACAGGGGCGCTGTAGAGCCAATCCACCTTGTCAGACAAGCTTAAATTCTGAAACGTATAACGTTTCGGGAAGCCAAACTGTCTCCGATGAGCTGGCAGTGGAGCGTGGGGGAGGACCCGCGAATGAGGACAGCGCTGTTCCCCAGCCGCCACCGAACACCACGGCGGCATCCAAGGGATACGTGACGCCATTGGCAGACTCCCTGGTGGGAGACAGGAAAAGGGCGGGAACTGAAGAGCGGGCCGTCTGCTCCGTGCGCTGTGATCTAATCCCAACCGCCAACACACCGAGGTGCATCTGAATGCAGAAGATCTGTCTGTGTACCCAGACCGTTACAACTGTGTACCCAGACCGTTAGTACTCCAGTGCTGAGCGAATGTCGAGCGCAGAGGTGACGTTACTTAATTACCTTTCCTGTATTCCTGAGTGAGATCTGCTTGCATGGAGGACAACTAGTATGTCTGTCATCCTCCATGAACCAAGTATTACTGTCGATACATCGTTGACGAAGCTGTTATGTAGGTCTTTCAAGAGCTCGGAGCTTAATTTCTGTAAATATGTAGCTAGGTAGCTAAATCAAGCTCCCTTGACACTCTGAAAATCGTGTAGATAGCAGAAAAGCAGCCTTAAATGCGAGCAAATTTGGAAGGTGGTATTTCCATAGTCTGGAATATTCCTTCCTAATGATCGACAGCCAGGTTCCGATGGCCAATCCCACATGCCTCTGCCTCTCCACCGTAAAGCCCTACAAAGGCGACGATAGGGCCAGATCTCTGTAAAATCCATCCGGTTGATGTAGACAAGCAGCAGGAGAGGTTCTTAATCTGGGCTGAGGCTGGTGAAGCTCCCTGCCGGCCCTCGTTCTGGGAGGCCGTCCCAGGCCCTGGAAATCCTGGGTTTTTAGATGCCGACCGCCGCTCTGCTGCCCTTTGGAAATGTCACAGACGGGAGGCCACCTGAGGTGAGCTACACTCTGTGACCTACAAGGCCCGCTGGCCCTCACCAAGCCCTGAAAGGCCCCTCCTCATCCTCAGTAATGTGGGGAGGGGGGGGGGGTTCATACGCTGTGGGGATGCAGTCATTGGCAAGGCACTGTGCTCTACCAAAACCTGTCAATTCCACCCCCCCGCCCATCACATTAGATTTATCTCCTTTTCCTATTTCGTCGATCCAACACTTCCTGCTATTTTACCCATGGTGCTGAACTTCCAGCATCATTAGAAAGACCCTAACTGGTTTTACTCTGACTCAAGCCTCCCCCACCTCCGATGGCGTCCCGGTAATCGGAAACACGCTTCCGGCGTGAAATCCACAGCGTGTTTCCTCACACGAGATGTGAGTGCAGGCCGTCGCACTTGCGGTTTTCACAGATCCCAGCTGTTACTCATCCTCCGCTCCAGCGAGTGGGCCGTCTCACACCGGACACTGGCCGATTTCCTGCCATTAATGCAATTTGGCAGGAATGCGGGGAAATCTGGCATCCCGGCTATATCCGCGAATGGGAAAGTAATAAAAAGGCGATACAATTTTTACCAGCTACTTTGGGATGCGGTTAGAGAATGTCATACTTAGGAATCACCGTGACCACCCAGCGCTCAGATGCGATGACATCACTGGTGGGTCATGTGACAGGTGTTCTCATGTTCTCTACCAAGCCCCCCCATGTGTCTCCTAGGTATCACAAGCTACCATGGCCGTTCTGCTCAGCAGACCCAGACGCTTTCTGTGACGGCTGCCCCCTAGTGGCTGAAGGGAAGGCTGGCATTGTGCTCCGAGCATCAAAGTCTTTCAGTAAGGACCACAACAGAGGGTCTTTGGTCTAGGACAATGAGGCTATTGTGCAGAGTAGGGGCCGCTCAGATGACCCGGCTGCCTGTCTATCGCGTCATCGCTTCTCATTAAGAGAAGGGGAAATGCCCCAACATGCCACAGGCGACGAGTCGACTCATTCACTCTGAGGAGTCACTGCCACCATTGCGCGAGTCAATGTTCCTTTTATCGAGGCAGGTTTATCGAGTAGCTTAATTAAATCCATAAAAGCATCACTCTAATTCTGGTGTCTGTGCAGATTTGTCGTGTACGGATATTTCAGACATTAGTTGATTTTTGGTTTCACTTGAGGAAGCTAGAGAACACCTGGAAAAGCATGCGGTGGGAGTAACCAAAGCCAAGTTATCGGTGTTCTGGACCGAAGTTCTGTCTGGACTTGTCTTCCCTGTCTGGCCGTACATCACATGCTGCCGTGTGCCTTGGATCAGGGACAAGTCCGGTGGAGGCAGACCGGTCTCTGGGGTGTAGCCCGGCAGGCCACTAGCGCCGCCCTCCTGGTGCATGGGAGAAGTGCAGGCTTCCGGTTGACTTGCTTGGCTCCTAAAGCTATTTCAGCCTGGCTGTCCTGGTGTCACAGGCCAGCAATCAAGAGCAACGGCGAACTGTGGAAACCAGGGAGCCGCATTCTGCTGGAAACTTCCACTGCCTTTTCCGGGTGGGGGGGGGGGGGGGGTTTGGGATTTTTCACTAATGTCCAGGGCTGCCTGTTATTTTTATGTAAAATAAATAATCTAACTCAATTTCTACAACTGGAGCATGTTGAACTGCAGTGTGACCTGGGGTTGCCCATAATTTTAGTGCTCAGGAAAAGTCTGGTTGTTACGTCTGAGTTTTCGAAAGGAAAACGAGACACACGATTAACAAAATGAACAAACCTTTAGTTCCAGACTAATTAGTCTGGTGACTCAGTTGGTCGCTGTGGCCTCCTGGGAAATAAGGCTATTTTCACAATGACTTCCTTCCCTGAGCTAAAGTATATACCTAGATATGAAGGCAGGAGGTCGAGTCCCAGCCTCTTAATACACTTTTTCATTGAAGTAAATGGGAATTACAGACGAACATGAAACATACAAGTAAGCAATGCACTCATATACAGCTGCAAGTATACTAAACATATGTACAGACGTTACATATTTAATATTATAAATATAACAATGGCAAAAAATAAAACATTTTTAAAAACTAATAAACAAACTCATAAACAAAAAAATAATATATATAAATGAATGTACAAAGAAACAGAGATAGATAGATAGATAGATAGATAGATAGATAGATAGATAGATAGATAGATGACATGAATAGGAATGGACCATTTACAAAACCAAGGATGTAGGTTTGGTTTCAACACTGGTAGAGACCACATCATCCCCCAACCCCCCGCCCCCTTAAACACTCTCACAATATTGGTATAGATATGCCCCTACTATCCACACCCAAATTTACGTACAAAATGCATTCAAGCATAATCAAACTACACCCCAACCACCAATCCTGGGCAGGCCAGCCCTGCTGTCAATAGTCAGGTGCCTTTGCTCAGGACCCACGTAATTTAGGAACGAGTCCTCGCTCCTTCGAGAACTCGAAAGGCTGGTCCTTCACAGACCCCGGTAAGGCCTCTTATGGAATGAGTCTCTGTATGGTTTGGCTCCACAGCATGACTGGTGGCCTCTTCTCAGACATGCAATGCAACTCAATGCACATTTTGTTGGTTTCCTTGCTCTGTGGTCATCGGCCAAGTTTTCTATATTCCTGGTGTCAGAGTTAATATGTTCATAACCCGTCGTTTCGCCTTGTGAGAAGAGCATCCGACGTGCCCCAAATTATTGAATTTCTGCAGTATTATAACACGTATTGATAACAGATTAGCGAGTGTTTTACAATGCTGTCATTATGCACACGGGATGACCTGTTTATCCATTTTCGACCGAGCATTTTCGATCCGGCGCGTCTGACCTCATTAATATTACGGGCATTATTTACTCTCTGTCAACCGCGGTTGTTTGTAGTGCAAATTTCGTTTGTTAGAAGCAGTAGGCAAGAGAAATTGCTCGTAGCAGACACATTTTTCTCCCAAAGTTTGAATGTTTGATTTCTAAATAACTATGTCTGGAAAACTCCACTCACAGCCACCACTTATTGTGCTGTTTTTTACTTTAACCGTCAGCTGGGCACTTTGGGCCTGATTGGAGATTACAGAGCTTCTCCTCACCATGAATGGACTGTTCACATGACCGGGCGGATTGCTGAGATCACCTTCTCATGAACATTAGGTTCATGAAGGTGCCCATTTGCTCCTTCATTTGCTCCCTCCATCTATGCAGCTGTACAGCCAATTCTCATGCTACAGAAGACACGTGACATCTTCTGACACACATGTGACTGCAGATGGATGGTGCCATTGGCTCAGTTTGATGTCCTCCTGATTGGTCCATATTCCCCATGTGACCTGTTTTCACGTCTCGATTTTAACTCCATTATAAAGCCTCACAGCAGAGTGTACACCTTTCATAAACTGACTTAATTTCTTTCATGCTAATTTGGGGCTTGGCTTTTGCGATACAGCTTTTCCATCATTTATGATTCTTTCCTATAAAAAATAATCCTTTGGTTGATGGAAACAGATTCAGCAGTGGGACTGGAACACACAGCATACAACGAAGGTGACACAGGTATAATGGACTGGGATAAATAAATGATTCAAAACATTGTCATTGTCATTATGACCTTTGACCTTTATCAATCAATTGGCTAGCTATAAAATGTTAGGCTGTGCGAAATCAAGCTCATGCGGCATGTCAATGCAATGAGCCACAGAAAAAAAGACTTTTCACAGAAAATATTAATTTTCAGGCAAAGACAGCAGCCGTCTGATTTCTGATTTCACCTTTGTCTATACAACAAGCCATATGGTTTAATTTTCTAAAAGGGGCGATGAAGACAGCGACGGATATTTGAAACGGCACGTCTTCAGAAGCACCGTGCAAGCTTGATTTTTTTGGGGTATATAGGCATTTTTAAAAGCGGGGAGAGGGGGTTGCCGTTAGGGGAGAGAGAGCCCAGCGTGGGCGTCGGCTCTTGTTTGAAGCATTAAGTCTCTTTCTTTGAAGCAGGTCCTTGTGTTTCCATACATCACCAGGCTTAGCAGCAGGATGCTGGCAGTCGCGTCCCGGGCGATGCCACCGGGCAGAGGGGCCGGCGGAGACGGCGGGCGTGACGGGCAGGCCAGCGAGCCGTGACAAAGATGACAAAGCCGGACGCTCCCACCTATCAGCCGCCAATCGACGAGCGCACAAAACAGCAGCATGTCTCTTTATATCGTCTTATTTTTAAATGCTCAAATATGCACGACATGACAAGTAACTACTGCGGGCAGATGCCCGTCTCAAGGAACGGAGGGGGATTTTCCTTAAAAGAGAAGTTTCCCCCCTGAGTTCAGCCCCACGGTACCCAAAAGGAGGGTGTTTATCTTTCTTGTGTTTGGGTGAATAGTCATTAATCACTCTGAACGCCTGGAGTCTATTCCCGGTGCCCCCCCCCACCACTCACAGAGCAGCATGTCTCCTTTCAGCACCAGCTTTGTGTGAAGAAAGGGTCTGCAGGCGCCGTTTGCTGGGATAGACGGGGAGGCGTCTCGGGGGAGGCGGAGCTGAGGAGGAGCCCGCCAAGAACGAAAAAAAAAAATGAGCCCTTCGCCAAGGAGAAATAAAGGCAAATAAATAAATAAATGTGTAAATAAAGCAGTGCTTTCTCCAGCGGTCTGAGGAGTGTCAAAAGGCCACATTTGCATTTTAAAGCGAGACGGGAAAATATTACATTCATCCCCGCTGAAATATGTCGAGCGATGTGCGCCCAGACCAGGAAAATATTTATTCCCAGCAAAGGAGCATTCCATTAAACTCGAGCGGCTTGTGAGAGTCATGCTTTGGCTCTGGAAATTTAAAAAAAAGAGAGATATTTGCATATTTTTCTGTGTGGAAAGCCGAATGGTTTTAAGGAGAAAGAGGGCATCTGCTCAAAGCCTGATTAAAACGGAATAAAAGATCAGAGGGCGGCATGGGGTGTTTTCTGCCGTACGTCGCTGCTGAGAGTTTAAAGACTTTGACCCGTGAGATGTTTGAAACTGACGCAGCCTCCCGAAGGGGGTGGGGTCCGGGGAAATCCACGGCGGGATACGGGAGTCGCCATTTTACGTGGCACGCCGCGGCCACCCGCCGCCGTGAAGGTCGAGGGGGCCTGAATGTCATAATTTCATAGCGGGCAGCAAAATGGAGATGAAGAGAGACGCAGCACTTCTGCATAGCCGAAGCAATTCATCAGTCGGCGAGCGGGGTGCTGATCCTAAGGACCCTGAACAGCTGGAAAGGATTTGCAGAGGTGAAGGTAATCAAAGCAGGAAAACTGCCTCTCGGAGCAGAAAAGACAAAACCAGAAAAACTATCGCTGGCGTCTAATTTTACCCCGACACTCACCCCAATGAATTTATGATTAAAAACCCACGTTCATGAAAAGAGACAAGGAATATAGGAAAGGGAAGGAGAAGATATACAAATAAATATGGTAATGAGGTTGAGCTTGATGCCTGCAAGGATTAGGGCCAGGATTCTGGAGAGGGGAAGCCGGGATGGTGTGTCAAGACAAACTTGATGTGAAGAATCCTGCGATTGATCAGAAGATCCCAGATTAGCGCGAGGTAGCAGATTGTGTTTCGAGTTGCATTAATGAGCCCTGATTAACCCCCCCCCCCACCCGCCGACCCAGGGGGCCTGGGGTGTGGCCAGAGTCACTGCATTATATCACAATTACTCACGACTCTGAGCCAGGGACACACGCACACCAACTTATCCGGAACCCTTTGGTCCACTTCCAGATTCTACACTGACAGCAGCTCGCCTGGAAATCCGATGCTGAGCCGTCCTCGGGGACCCCCCCCGCGCCACCAGACGGCCGGACGACATTCCACTTTGTCGATTCGCACACTCCCGACGGCCGTTCAACCTCTGCGCGCAGCACTGCATCAAGATGAAGAGCGGCTGCGACGAACAAGCTCACCCAGCCACTAGGAGGCACCAGCGCATTCAAATCTGCCTTCCAGAGAGAAGATGAGAGATATTCAATGTAATTGAGTGGGGGGGGGTGGGGAGTCAAATTTTGTTGCATTGCCTTCGAGGGCCGCGCACTGCTTGATATCCCTTGTGTCTGTGTTTGCTGCTGGATAACGCCTGGTGGCAGTAAGCCAGTGATTTATTAAAACACCTTCAATCACTGGCTGACTCCGGAGACTAAGGTAAGTGGCATAACAAATAAAGCATGAATTACGACCAATAAACAATGAGTAACAACAACGAGCTGCATGTGGTACCGGGGCAATGTAGGCTAGCTAGCTAACCCAAAGGTCCAAAACCAGAAAAGCTAATGTCCTTCACTGGCCATGCTAGCAAAGGCTACACATCTGTAGCAAGATGGATGAGTATACAAAGGCGGGGCCACAGGGGCACCGGCCCCAGCTAAAAGCTGATTGGCCACCGGGGTGTCCCCTCAGATTGGCCCCTCTGTATTAATTAAAGCCCCGCTTATGCCCCCCACCTTAAAAAGAACGATCCCTGGTTGATTGAAGCATAAAACGCTTCTGTCAGTTTCCCCCCAAAACAGCCACCATATACACCTGTCACCATTCGATCAACCGCAAGCTTCTCGTAGCACTTAGTTACTTGAAAATTTCTCCTGTGCGGCAGAGAGCAAAGGTGTCAGAATTAAAGCAGCCATTCTTTGGTACAAGGCCGCGGCGAATTTCAGGTAAGCCCTAATAACAGAGCTGGATCATCTGGCAAAACTCGGGGGGATAGAGCGATTGCTGCGGAAGATTCTTTGGGGAGGTGGAGAGGGGGAAGGTTTCAGTTCCAGGGGAATTTGCTACATCCTCAGGGTAGTAACTCTGCGCTACGCTTTACAAGTCCAAAAAAAGCAGCATCGATTAAACACAAAACATACACACATCATTTATTGATCATATGCAAGATGTCTATATGATGTTTATGTTTATATTTTATGTCATCGGTTACAATTCATATTCTAAATTGAAAAACAGACTTGTAGTAAATATTAAAAAGCTATTATGTATTTTATTTGAGAGGCCCAATAAATGTATCTTTCAGCTTAGGGTTTACTGTAGTGTTTATTTGTTTTATCGCAAAAGCGCAGCACTATTCGCAGATTTCCGTTCCTCTTTCGCTGTCGCTCCCCTCGCTTTCGGTAGCCGACGGCGGCCGGCGCGCCGCTTCTGAGTCAGATCTTTCTGCCGATTACCACGAGCGCCGAGGCCGCGCCTTCCCCACCTGCCGGCGAGTCTGCCGGCCAAACCGCGTGCCCCGACCGCGCGGCCACATGAAAGTGAAAAATGAGAATGGGGCCGGCGGACGTCTCCGCTGAGCGGGAAGGTGACACGGGCCGCGGGCCCGGCGCGCCGAGCCAAAGGCGTACGTTTTAATCCGCCCAAGCCGCGGGCCGTTTTGACAGCCGCCATCAGTACTCTGGGGGAGCTGGGACTCCTCCCGATGACAAATAAACGGGGCAGGTGCTTGGGCCTCCTCCGCAAACAGATTGGGAAGCGCCAGGAGGCGGGGGAGGAGGGGGAGGAGGGGCTCAGGTGGTGCAGAGCTTTGAACTCTCCGTCAGCTTCCTCTCCAGTACTCGCTCCCGCTTCCCTCTCCCAAACCGACATGCTCACACAAACCTTATAGTCATGTCCACTTGTTAAAAATGCAACTAATTACATTCACAGCCCATCCCCGAAACGATCAAATGCATGCAACTGCCTTCAGAATCCATGCAGTGAGTCAAACAGAGTGCACCTGGGTGAATTAAAAGTGGCTTGCATCATTTCAGATTGAAGACACCTACCTGTTTAAGGTCCTGCAGATGGATAGTGCATTTATGACATGACTTTGAAGAGCAAATAGCTTTCAGAGGAACTGGAGAATGAGGCTGTTAAAAGGCAGAGATCAAGGGAGGGCTACGGGGAAATTCCAAAGGCACACCTTAGAGCACGGAAGAGAAGCACATTAATCTAGGAATGTCAGGAATGGGACAGTCATACGTTTGAGATGGAATAAATTGTGTGCAAGTCAATAGAAGCACTGTAACATCGATTTTTCAGACTTTTATTTTGAAACAGACCTTTATTTTGAAATGTAAAGCATGATGGCACTGTACACCAAACTGGGGAATATACATTTAAAAGTTTTGGTGGTCCTGGGAGTAGTCATGGTGGGTGACTTCAGCTGTATGGTAGTATAATAAGGTTAGTGTTAAGTTACCCTGTAATCCTGTTTTTTTGGCAATTGGAGACCCACACCCAAAAAGCAGAATATTACAGCAACCAGAAGAAAAAGGTCCCAAATGAAGGATTACCCTCACATACCCTACAAAGCCTGGCCTTTGTGAAGCTGAGGGCCAGGAACTAATTTCCTCTCATGCTAATACTTAGGTACGTTGAAATTCAGAAAGGTGCACGGGAACAGGAATCGAGCCGCCTGGCCCCATTCCGTCGAGGGCAGGCCTAAGACGGCACAGCGCTCACGTAAGACTGCCCATCCCGCCAAGTCAGGCGCTGGGCTGCTTCTCTGTGACAGGGGCTCAGAAGCGAGTCGGAACACTGCAGCTGAAGTCCTTATTTTATTTTTAGGAATCTAGACGCAGACCTCAGACTGAAATAGAGATACATCTTTCAGGAAACATGATTTACAAAACCAAACCCAAGCCAGAAGAAAAAAAAACTGGACAGGAGATGTTTTAGAAGCATCTAGACTAGAACAGTGTTCTCCAACAAGACGACTGGACTGGAATTTGCCATTGAAATGTGCAAACTTGAAGAGGCAGAAGACGTTTATGTGCATCTGTGGACAAAATCTAGTTTATGAATGCTGTTCCTGTATCATAGCAATAACAAGTGGAAATAATCCCGTGATCAATGCTAACAAACAAAAAAGTTTAATAAATAAGCAAAGCTGCTCCAGTCTGATGCTAATCCTGCTTGTTAGTCTTATAAACGTCTGAAAAGGTATTTAATTACCCCCTCAGGTATAATACTGTATTCACTATTTCCCCAGT
The DNA here is from genome assembly GCF_048594095.1 of Paramormyrops kingsleyae. Classification (NCBI taxonomy): domain Eukaryota; kingdom Metazoa; phylum Chordata; class Actinopteri; order Osteoglossiformes; family Mormyridae; genus Paramormyrops; species Paramormyrops kingsleyae. The sequence goes on along the minus strand of NC_132821.1, from coordinate 29,906,276 downwards.
GGATTCCAGTAGCTGTCTCTCATTCGTTTACAATAACATTACTGTGTGAATATTGCATTAATCAGTGGCTTACATTTTGAACATGTTTTCTCATTTTTAAACATATTTTTAAGGCCAGTAGGATGCAAGATCCATGTACTGTGGTGGCTGAAGGTTATGTATCAGGAGAGCGATGAACATCTGCCCGCTTTGGGGGAGACAAAACAGAATATTCACACGCAAAAGGGACAATTTAGCTTTTCGTTGCTTTGACTCAAACAAGTATCTGTGAAGGAAATGTCTGCATTGAGCGGAAAGAGCAGAACGTTCTGGTTAATGTTGTTTTTCTGTGTTGACGGAGCTTGGACGGGAGATTAGTCAAAAAAATCTGCATGGCAGGACTATCGGGAGGCTAATTTGGGGCCGTTCCCAATCGTCCCCTGCAGTCCCACGCCTCCATACCTGTGATTGGAAGGTCGCCGGTTTGAATTTGTCCTCGGCAGAATAATCACATGTTGCACCCTGGAATGAGGCCCTGGACCCCGTGAAATACCCCAGGGGGCCAGGATGGGTGCTGGGAACCTGCTCAGACCCCTAACCATACTATGTATGTGTCTGTATATGTCTCACAGGAAAGCAAGATGGGATATTTGAAAAGAAGCATCCCAAAGCATGTGCAGTGGTACTCGATTGTCATTTAATCGTTTCCCGCCCGTAACCCCAGACAAAGACACATTTTGAGGGATGATTCGGAGAATTAGAGGGCAGAGGTAAGAAGACCTGCACGACTTCTTCACTATCCATCGTAATCTCGCCAAAGCAAACCCATGCGGGCTGCGATAACGGCCCGTTCCGCGGTGTGATCCCTCTCCCCCTCTCCCCCTCTCCTCGCTTTATTCTGCTATTTTTCAGCATTGCCGCTCTCGGATGCCAGGACAGCTACCAGGCGTGATTAGAGCTTGGCAGCCGGAGAGATCCCCGGCTGCAGCCAACAGCTCCATCTTCAATTAATTTTATTTATTCATTTGTTCAATAAAAGAAGTAATGCCTAATTGTTTACCCGCAAATTCCCTGCTGGTGGTGTCTAGGAGAACTCACTCCTAACACCGGCAACCGATATAAATGAGAAAGTCTGAGGGAACTGTACGCTGTATAATTAGGATAAAATCTTATTAAAATTCTAATAGAACGTCCTTCTGATGCAGCCTGTGTCCAGGGCACCAGCCGAAGATGGGGTCCTGAGAAGGGCGCCCCCTGGAGCATCGTGTGAATGCCGCGTCCCTCACAGTGACAAACCCCCGCTAACGGTCTCTCCTTCAGTCACATGCTTAAGAGTTTCCTACTCTGCTGTCCACTCTTCCATCATGCTCGATAATTAATCTCCAAACGTGCAAAATGGCTAATAATGCATCAGGAATTTTCTCAGTGCGCAGCGTCGAGTTGCATAACCCGAAACGGTACGCAAATGTAATAATGAGGATAAACATATCGACCAAGAGTCATGGAGTCAACATTGGGCGGGGGGGCAAGACTGCAATTATATGTTGGGGAGGACATTAAGAGCACATCTGAATAATGGGGGGGGGGGGGTGGTTGTGTCTCCCCCCGAATAAATTATAATTAAGGCCTTCATATCCATTTTATTTATGCGTAGAGATCCAAAAGGCATTTTGAGGATTTCATGCTACAGTCAGCCGTGCACCAGAGCTATACGCTCAGAAGTAACTTCCGTGTGTGGTATACGTCTCGAAAAAACAGCCATGTTTAAATAAAAATGCATAAATGGCAAGAGGAATGTCAATGATAAGCCATGTCATGTATGTACTGAAGCAATCCACGACTCGAAAAGGAGGCTCTGTTTCTTTTACAAAAGCCGCACCATGAGCTGCAATGAGCTTTCTTGTAATAGAAGAAGGTCCAGGAAGTAATGAATTTTGGAGGTGTACCTTCAAGGGTGGCTGGGTAAGCATGCTGAATTATTAACGGAGAGGGAACACACCCACTCTGAAGGAAAACACCGGAGAATGTGGCTAAGCAGGCCGGGCTCTCGGTGCGTTTTGGGAGGTGTCCTGTGTTTTTCGCGGCTGGGGGGGTGAGGATTGAAGACTACCCCGTGAGAAGCACTCCAGCCGTGAGGGCAAACAGGACCATATGACACAGCAGTGGGTAGGCAGGGTACAGTTTGTGGGGGTCCTTTTCAGAAATAACTGGATCTGGACAATGAAGTACAACAGTTAACGTAAAAAATGTGCACTAAAAGCTATCACTCACCCGCAAGACTCGACTGTTTAAATACAGACAAGGCAGACGTAAAAGCCCCGCGTCTATGCCATGATTAAAACCCAGCAAAAAAATGCACAACTCATCCTGATTTCTAGCTAACAAAATAATACGACAGGAAATGGACCCGATCAGCTCGCTCATTAATTCACGATGGACAATCCAGTTGTTGGCCAGGCAGATGGCTAATTTGCATGACCACATAAACACGATTATGCTCAGCAGATGTGACAAAATAAGCAGACTAATGATTTTTATACATTTATATTTCACATCCTTTTAAAATTACAGCTTTGACCTAAATAAATATTGTTACTGTTTTTTTTTTCCTGGAATGGTTTTTTAATGGGAAAAAATATACATATATAAAACAAATGGTTGGATAAAAGGGTATCGGCTCTGCTTGTCGTAAATTCTGGATCTGTTCGTGTGGGAACGAGTTTGTCATTTTGGACTTTCAGTTTATTTATGATTGAATCTCGGCATGCTTTGGCAGCACAGTTATTGGTCAGCGAGGTACAGGGAAATGAGGATATGGTATTTCCACGATGCGTCGTGATACTGAAATAGTTACATTTATGGGTTCCATTTCAGGAGACGGCTGCGCAGAGGCCCAGTGCACTGTGGGAGCTCCCCGGTTCCAGGTTTGAGCCCGTCCCTGGGCTGACATGTGGTGTCCACATGTTACCTCCGTATCAGCTGATGAGTGACAGCATGCTGTCCTTCCCCTCCGAGTGAATGTAGGCGATGTTCTGTCCTTCTAGGACGAAACACCCCACTGCTGTTCCTTGGTTTTTAGAGAAACTTCGAATCGAAATAAAAAATAGGTATGTCTCAAATTGCCATTTATTATGACTTTGTAAGACCACTGATTGCTCAAAAATGTTTCTGTGTATTATGATAAATCCAAATGAGACATTTTAATTGGATTTTAAACGCTTTAGTTATTTGGGTTTGTTGGTAAATAAAAGTAATAAACATACATTAATCAAAGTGTCTAATTTGGGAATATTCTATAGGGGATTCCTGATAAATCACACAAACAGAATGTATTTTGGTTAGTATGTTACCAAGTAACATCTAAATGTAATAAGGAACAGAAATACGTATTTGCGGGACTAAAAACGGGACCTGCTGATATTCAGTTTATCCAAGAACGCAATCATTTTGAATTCCGAAAAATAAGCATTGTTTGTAAATTTTGCAGCATTAGCAGATGAGCGTCTGTGACAATGACGTGGTGGAGGACGCGGCCGGAGACAAACGGCGTAGACGCCGTCACGCAGCACGTCACCAAACTCCGGTAAGTGTGGTACCTCTGCAGAGGTCCTGCTCAAGAAGAACAAATCGCCGTCTTTTTGCCACAGCGAGTACTTTCTGTTCGTCGTCTGTTAGCTTGATAACACTAAAGTTAGCTAACACTAAAATACTAAAACACTAAAAAATCCACAGCTCACTGATGCTGTGAACCCCCAGCTAAATGTGTTAAGCTGACAGTTTATCACCGGCTCTAAACTGAGCCCTACAATATCAACAATCCTTGTTTTGTATTGCTAGCTACAAAACGTCCTACAGTGGAATAGTAATAATTTACGACGGGGGCTAATCATGTCCAGCCGCGGACAGCTGTGGCATGTGTGAATTTCTGCTCCAGCCCTGAATCATTTCACGGTTATTTTTCTCTTAATGTGAAAAATAAAACCAGAGCCATTCCAGATCCAGTATTTTGTGGAATGTATCGCCACGCCTTATTTTTATAAACCACGCACACAGGCGACGGATTGTTTTTTGTGTGAACATAGCTGGTGAGTGTCTCACAAGGACATGGATTTGGAACAGAAGCTTGCGAACACTGAAGTGTGCAAGAAAAGACAATGGTTAACCTTGGCCTACAAGGTTTACAGGAATGATGCCCAAAAACCTGATCATTTCATATGAGTACTTTACTAATTGGCAATTTCCTGTGAAGAATAACAAAATAAACCGTTATACAAATACCCAACCCTAAAACATTTTAATGGCTCTTTTCCCATGAAACTTCCCCTCCATTTTTCTTTCTGCAGTTCAGGGTGAGGGGACTGACACTACAGACTGCATGCTGCTTTCTAAAAGGATCCAAAATAGCAGAAATCTTCCCTGCATGTTCAAGCAGCTCGACTGAAGGTGAATTCAATTCACCGGGGATCATGCCGGATGCTTTTAATTAAAAGCCGCTTTCTCTCTCTCTCTCTCTCTCTCTCTTTCTCCCTCCCACCCCCCGCTCTCTCTCATTCTTTTTTTTTAAGAGCGCAGCGTTTTCTCATCTGTGCCAAATCTGACAAACTGTGAGGGGGGAGACCGTCATTTGACAGTAGAAGCTGGCGCTGAGCGCCGGCTCCCGTGTTCCGCTAAAAGGGGCCAGATGAGCTATCAGCCCTCAGCCGATTCTCCTTATTTGCTTGTTTTGTTACTCCAATACAAACCAGAAACAAAGAGGCACCAGACTGCTGAACGTGGCATCGTTTTTGGCACTTTATCTGCCTTTTCTGAGCACTGAAAGGTCTGTTCTATTCAGCCTTGGCTCTAACAATGTATTTCATGCTTATCAACCCAATGCCCTGATCCACGGGTCTCTCTGGTGCACTAAAGATGCCCGTCTGGAGTGCTTTCATCGAATTGGCCTCTCTAATGTCAAGCATACAAGTGTCGCTGCTTTTTATTGGATCCCGAATGCTTGGGAAGTCCGAAAGCGAAAGCCTGTGGGATTCTGTAAGAAGCCGGGATTAGCAGGATAGGGTTAGGACACCTTAACAAAGAAAAGGAGATGGCGAGGAAGCTCCAACACACGACGAACAAAATAATCAGTAAAACAAAAGGTTTATTACAAATACGAATAATGGCTCGTATAGCAAAAGACGGAAAAACAAGACCCAATAACAAAAATAACAAGGCAAAACACCAAAGCCATGCCTGTCTGTCACACGAGCAGAAAGCGGACATGACGACAAAGCGTGACTGGGCGGAGCGTCACTAATGGAAGAGCGCAGCGTCCTCTCTCAAAGGAACAGCACCCCATTATACGGCCGCGCACCCAATCACCGATGGCAGGAACAGGAACAATCACCGATGGCAGGAACAGGAACAATCACCGATGGCAGGAACAGGAACAATCACCGATGGCAGGAACAGGAACAATTAACCACCGCCGTCAATGGAATGTCCTGCAACACAACACACAGTCACAGAGCAAAGTACCGCAAATACGCTGAGACGTAACACCCCATGTCCTCGTCCCACACAAACACATTCGCTGTCGTACACACGGTGCCGGTCAAACCATTAGGCGACACAGACGGCTGCGTAAGAACACCATCTCTAGCCAGTTTCACTCTGTCTCAGATAGGGGGCGCCAGCGGAAAAATTTGCCTTAGCTACCATATGGGCTTTAACAGGTATAGTACACACGTGTATAAGCACAAAGTAATGCAGTCTCTCTCTCTCTCTCTCTCACACACACTACACACTCATCTATAAACTCAATCCTTTAATGGGTCACACTGCACCTTCTAAGTAACAATCTCTCTAAATATTTTGTTTCCTACAATCAAAACACTCTATAAGTTATAAAGGTCCATTGTGACGAAAAAGGAGAAGACCAAACTATGGGGCGTCTGCTTTGAGGAAACTTGCCTGGTGGTAGAATTCATTCGCATGAAATTGACCGGTCATAAGTGTCAGAGACGGAAAACAGCTGGCCGCGGTTTTCCGGTGGGCTCTTCCGTACGGTCGACCCTGGAGCTGAGCCGCAGCCAGAGCGCAGCTCAACAAAATGACGCACGGGTTTGCGAGACATGGCAGTGAGTCTGGCCGTCATCCCACATTTACGGAATTATGTTAATGCAGACAAAGTCGAATGAAGGTCGCGGCAGGAAATCTCGAGAAGTCAGTGCGGCCAGTTTTTTCAAGTGGGAGTCATGACTAATGGTCATCAAGGTTATACATACCCTGCCAGCAGGGGGCGATCAATTGCAGGGAAGTCAGATGAGATTGGTAAGTGCATTTCCCAAAGTGTATCATAAAAACTGTCACTGTCAGATTGTGTTCCTTAGCGCTGAGAAACATCATAAGTCTATGAGAAAGCAACCTAGATGATCGTTATTCTTGTAATATCATTTGTAAAACAGATTTGTGAATAGATTTCTTTTAATTTATCATACGGAAGTGAACACTAATTTAAAACAGCTAACAGCAGTTAAAATCCTGTTGAATAAGGCTTATACTGAAATTAAAACAATATAAGTAATAAATTAAACAATCTTATCTTGTTTCACAGGCATACATTTTCCACTTTAACATGAGAGAAAAATGTTCATAATTTCCTTGATTCATTCCTTCATTTGGGAGCTAAGTATGGATTTAATGGGAACGGTGAAGGCGGGCTAAGATTAAATGACATCTGGGAAGACCAATCAGCTTCCTCAGAAGCGTGACGGGCCAGGTAAGGCGCCTCCTGTTAGTCTGTGTCAGATGTCTGTAATCCAGAGAACTATGTCGGGTTTGATGATTGGGTTCTGACTCAGGGGGTAATTAAGAACCTGGCATTTTCCTCCAATCTTGCATTGCTTGATAAATCCTGCGGCCCGTGGTGGGTAATGTAAGGTAGCTGCGTGCTTGGGGGGGGGGGGGGGGTTGGTGGCGATGACAGGATTAATGTACCATGGTTAACTTTGTAAAACAATATTAACGTTTAAACTTAAACAATGAACATGCAGGTAGCTTCCGCGAGCCGGAGAGGTGAGGTCAGGGACGTAGCTAGGATTCCTGGGACCCCTGACATACGAGACCTTGGGTCCCCAGGACATTGGGGGTGACACTTTCAGTCTGAAGACATACAGGTCCATGGTAAATGTTATTGCCATGCGGGGGCGGGGAGCAAATTATACAGCAGAGGTATAACGTTCCCCAAGCAGGCTGGTGTGTGTTAGTAGGGGGGGGGGGGACCCTGAGCTGGAACTGATGTGTGAGTCAAACTGAAATGCTGACTTACTGGGATTTACTGGACTAGAGGTCAGAGTAGTAACCCAAGCTGAAATGGTAGTGAGGCAGGGCTTCATTTTGCGGATACTGCAAAGAAACTTTATAATCAAGATGTAAACACCACCTACAGAGATAATATGGCCGACTGACTGACTTGACCTGAACGTAGCCGAACTTGCTACCTCGTTATTTATCTGAAGCCATCATTTTGAAATCTGTACATCAGATGGGCTGTCTCTGTAACGAAGATCTCAGTTGTTAATTAGAGGAATGACCCCACGAGCTGTCAGACTGGTGGGCCAGAACTGCGGCGCACATTTGATTGCCTTGTGCTTCATATCAAACATGGCAGACGTAGGCGTTGGCCCCCCGATTCAAAGAAGAAACAAAGAAAGAGGCTTCTTCAGAAAGTGCAGGCCTCAAAGCTGGAGCCGTGCCAGTGAGAGAGACACATACGGCTTAAAAGCTAGCAGCCTCGGAAAACCCCAGGATGAATAACAGCATGCCATGATGTTTGGACCCCGCTCTGAATATTTCAGAACACCACTGTGATTTGCCACTTTTTGCCAAGCACAATCGTGCCCTGAAATGGGTCATACTGAGGGGGAAAAAAAAATCCCAAGACTTGTTTCACACAAGGCGTCTTCATCCACCACTTAAAAAGAAACTTTGGGAATTATTTTGAATGCAAAACGATATGAAGGCCAATGCATGGTCCAGAGAAGCGTCCACCTAACCCATTCCTTCACAAGCTGGCATTTAGAATTACTGACAAAGGCCAACACTCATAACAGGAATATTAAGTCGAGAATTGGACTGGACTTGAACTTTAGACTACCAAGGCAAGCGATGTGAAAATTAATATTCATTCATTTATGCAATTCCCTCATTAGGTGCACAAAGATATCCTTATGACATTCAGAATCCATAAATGCAACTTATAAGTAATATCATGCATATTTGCTAAGTAGGTTTCATGATATTACCAGTAAAAATGGCAATTCACTATATATAAACTTACTAACCAATCCAAGAATTTAAAGTAAGCACTAAGTACATTTGTCCAAAATCAATTCCCATCCCAACTGTTCTACTGGGTCTGGGTTCATACTCATGATCTGCATGGAAGAAGCAGTCAGAATGAGGATCAGGGTTATTCCAGTGGGTTATTAAGCAGAAGCGTAACAAACCAAAAGCTGGGAGATTTCAAGCACAAGGACTGGGAGATGCTCTCACCAGCAAGGATCAGTGAACCACAGCTTGAACTAAGCAGCTTCCTCTTGGCAAAGACCTGCACAAAACTCTACAATCGGGAACAGAAGCGCAAGGCTTAACTAGACTACCCCCAGGTGGCAGTAATCGTTAGTTAATTGATTAACGATTACCACTCCATGGTAACAGGTCAGCACTGCCGACACAAAATGTCACAGCACCCAACTGTTACGATGGGGCATGACAAAGGCAGGGAAAGGGGTTCACAGCAAACAGAGGACTTTATTAACAGAACAGAACACAAATGCGGGAACCGCAAAACAAAGAGACCACGAGGGACCAAAAACGAAACATGAAAAATAAGAACTAACGAAAAGTACCACAAAGAATTACAACAAGGAAGCCGTAAAACTGGGAGCTAGCCTGGGAGACAACGATAGCTACAAGCACAGAGTAACAACTACAATGAATGATTGAGGAATTAAGCAAAGGCAGGCACTTAAATACACAGATATCAAGGACTAACTAGGGGCAGGTGTGGGCTATAAGGAACTTGGGGCAACAAGGAACAGGTGAGGTCAATTAACAGATACAACAGGTATGAAAACCAAGGGAAACAAGGAAAAGGTGAACATAATACAGGGACTGTAACTGGAATACATTCACTTAATAAACCAAGAGAACATAAAAATAAATGCTGAACAAGAAAACAATTAGTTGAGTCAAAACTCTGGTTGTACTCTGGTTGTTTTAGCTATTTCTTATTTTTCCTATTTTGTTTTTGATCCCTTGTAGTCCTTTTGTTTTATGGTTGCTCCTTTTTAACCTCACCTGCTCCTTGTTTCCTCTGGCCAGCCTCATACCCACAACAAAAGAAGTCCGGATGATGGCCGACCACTCGGCCTGTTAAGCCACATGGCAGCCTGGGGAGTAGGGAAACACACTAGGGACAAAGGAGCTACAAAACAGGGGGGGGACAGGATGGCCAGTGACACCTGCTGGCCAAATCGAGTCAAAACATATGGGACAGGGTCATACAAGCACTAATCTTGACAACAGCATATTACAATCATATAATACAAGAACTATGATATAACCACAATGCTAATTGTTATCCTGGAACAATATATATTAATTATAAACAAAGCACCTAGGTTTAGTTACGATTACTGCAAGTACTAATAAATTAAATGTCAGTAGTAATATGACAAGTGACGCAAAGTTAGACATATTTCTGAATTTGAACTGTAGCTCACCTGCTACCAGTTTGCGTCAGAGCAGAATTTACATACCGTAGACTTTCCAAAAATATATGTACGTAAAATCGAGAGAATAGCTGCTGCGAATGAAACAAAAGAAATACAGGGAGTACATGAGGGGCCCTTCATGTCTGTTTGTTTCATCTCGCTACGCAGACCTGAATAATAATGCGCACATATTCCTTCTATCCTCCCACTGGTTGCCACAGTTTGAAACCAGGTGATGGAGCAATAACTGGTTACCAGCTTCGCTGTTTGTCATATTTCATTTCATTTTGGAGGGAAACGTCCTCTAGACCTGTTCTGGTTTATATCCGCCTAAATTAATGATATGTAAGAGAAATGAAAGTGGATTCCTTTGCTAATTCATCAGCCTAAAACCTTTGCAATTCTTGTCTAGTACTATTATTTATTGATGAATATTGATTTGTTTTTTTATCTAAACTATGGTGATGATAGTAAACTGTTTACAATATTTCTAGTTATTTAACTGAATCAAGTGAGAAGCGACAATTGAAGAGCAAACGTCCAAAATGCACTCAGTCCATGATTCGTTATTGTCGAGATAAGATCGCCATTGACCCAAAGTCAGGCTCATTGTCATATGATACCGTACTGGGAACCAAACTTCACTCAGTCCTCGTGTAATCCAATAAAGTACTTTTGTTAATATTTTTTTTATTCACTAATCCCACAGAAATCTTCTCAAAAACATATCCCGCGGACTGACTGATTTAGCAAATTTGCTCCGCAGTTAAGAGAACCACAGTTAAGAGAACCACAGTTAAGAACTGACATGTAATCCTGAAACTCCAAAAAGCCGTTAAATAATTTAGAAATTTCGTTTTGAGGACAAGCTATCACCGGTGACAGTACAGTAAGTCACTGGCTCCCTCTGAGGGATCTGTGTGCAGCCGTGACGTTAGTCTGTGGAAGATCTAGATAGATATCCCCCGCCACCGTCCTACACTGCACTGAATCATTTATAACCACATAAACGTTTTCAAACATGAATCCATCCATCCATATAACTGATTATCCAATGCGGAGTCGTGGTGAGCTTGGCGTCGCTCCCGGAAGCTGAAGGTGCACTCGGGCCGGGATGCCAGCTCTTCACAGGGCACGCAGTCACACGCAGTCACACGCCACTGGCAAGTTAAGATGCTGATCCACCTAAACTGTTTTTGGAATGTAGGAACACCCAGCCCCCCCCCCGTGGATGGGGATGTCACGTAAGCTGGCCCACGACCCCGGGAGGTGTGAGGCCGTGGCTCTGCCCACCCAGCTGTTGTGCCACCCCGACACGGCTCAAATGGAGACCATTTACCTTAACAAAAAGTGTATCTTCACACATAGCCCAATATGAAGCCAATGCTGTAAGCTCTGGGCCTAGGGAGGGCCGCAGAAATGGCTGGGCCCCCCAACAATTCCCCCTTTCCCCAACTAAAGCTACCATGAAGAAAATCCCTCTGTGATCAGTAAAGTTCATGTAATACGATCTAATTATTCACGCTCATGCCCCCCCGCCCCCCCCCGTGTCTGTACCCTGAAAGTCCTCCACTTCTTCCCCACTTCGGAGCAGCCCTGGTCGCAGGCATCGCAAACCAAGGCGACGTAATACAATCCTATATCATGCATAATGTTGCGCCTTATCAGTACGTGGAAGGAGACCAGCTTTCCGTACATCGCCACTCTAATTTTCTGATAGTAGCTAAATACAGAAGGACCCGGTGAGACGTTAAATCTGCGCACACTCTAGTGTCATTATCATTTCTACAGTTATTTTGGCAAGATAACACAAGTCCCATGAGATCGCTGCCAGGAAATGGCAATTAATGAGTGAAGCTGAAAGGTAGAGTCTCATTGTTCCTTACAGCTAGAGCACTTTGCAGTATTAATGGCATGGAGTCACACTCTTAAACAAAAGCCCTACAGACTTACATTGTGAGATCTGTCTTTGATCTTCTCTGCAACACTACATTTGAATAATCTAATAATGATAAAAATGTTCGCGATAACAATTTAATGCCTTTTTACATGTATTTTTAAAGAACGATGAAGCCAAAACGTTCAGTATAGCGGTACTGTTCTACACGTAGTGCTGGGTCTCCCAGTTATACCTCCCGTCCATCACAATGGAACCTCACCACTATTCATCACAATGGAACCTCACCTCTATTCATCACAATGGAACCTCACCTCTATTCATCACAATGGAACCTCACCACTATTCATCACAATGGAACCTCACCTCTATTCATCACAATGGAACCTCACCTCTATTCATCACAATGGAACCTCACCACTATTCATCACAATGGAACCTCACCTCTATTCATCACAATGGAACCTCACCACTATTCATCACAATGGAACCTCACCTCTATTCATCACAATGGAACCTCACCTCTATTCATCACAATGGAACCTCACCACTATTCATCACAATGGAACCTCACCTCTATTCAATTCATTACTTATTGTATACATATCGTGCATGTGTCCAGTGATGCACTGGCATCCTCTGGTATCTCACCATCCCCGTGCCCTCTACTGCCTACACCAGGCTCTCTGGTGACCCTATAGTGAATATGGAGTTGGATGATGGATGGATGAACGGATGGATGGACTCATACCACTTTATTTAAACTGTATCTCATTGAAGAGGTTTATTCGTCATCTAAAGTACCGTACATGCAAGACATGAGTGTAAGAACATGCAAGCTGTCAGTTACATTGGGAGAACGCACTAGAAATAAGGATTCAACAGGCCTGGAAAGAATAGGGCAGGATGACAGAGAGAGAGAGAGAGCGAGAGAGAGATAGAGATCACCAAGGTACAATGTAACCCAGAGTTTGGCGGTGAGATCCCAGCCTCATCTGAATGAGCAGTTGTGTGTAAAGCAGCTTCCAGGTTAATATGCACTGGAGTAGCAGAAAGCTCAGAGTCAGCACTTAATAAAAGGCCATTAAAGACCACAATAGGTGTAGCGCTCACACTTGGCCTCTCGCTGGCTTTTATCTGGCGGCCGACGCCTGGTTAAATGATTTAACAGCTGGACTTCAGCTCTGCATCAAGGGATTCTGCTGAAAGCTGCAGTCTGGAAAAAGGAAGAAACACCCCCCCCCCCCCCCCCCCGCCCAACGGCCTACACTGCCTGCATGTATAACACAGTGAACAAACTTGTAAATGTAAAATTAATTCACAGGGGGCTGTGCGATTCCTGGTAATTTGATATAATACTCTAATAATTATAATCAGTATAAATAAGTTTTAATGAATGTATATTATTACTAATTTAACCCATTTTTAAGATCCTCATGTTTTGGCATGGAACTTCACATTCTGTAAATTGTGAATGAAGGCGAGATTATTTTTTTGGCACTTGAGCATCAGGCAGTTGATAAAAATTTTGACTGGTTTTCTGACGTGTATCATATTGTGAAGTTGTTCTCTGTTCACTTGTTCGGTAACACTTTACTTAAGACCACATTTTTAGTAATTTATAAACACATTTATAATGCATTATAATACATTCATAAAGCATCATAAACATGGCTATAAATATTTATCAAAAGCCATAACACATTGTGGCCATTTTTATTATGCATTATCAATGCTTCATGAAGCTCTCATCTTTAATGCACTATAGATACCTTTTTAATGCAGTACAAAGCATCCTTAATGCTTATACTTACCATTATAATGCGTTATGAAGGTATCTATAGTGCATTATAGATGAGAGCTTCATGAAGCATTGATAATGCATAATAAACATGGCTATAATGTGTTATACCTTTTGATAAATATTTACAGCCATGTTTATAATGCATTATAATGCAATTTGAATGTGCTTATAAATTACTCAAAACATGACCGTAAGTAAAGTGTTACCAGTTGTTATAAATGTAAAATACATTACATTTTATTACACCCTCTCAGAATCAGTAAGTTGACTAATTTAAGCGCTAATAGTCTGTTGTAATCTTACTTTAATGACAGTGTTTAGGAGAAACTTTTCCAAAACACTATGTCAATGACATTATAATGTAATCTAAGAGAAAAGGGAACATTTCTGTGAGGACTGTGAGTTTTCTTAGATAACAAGATTCTGAATCACACATGCAGATGATATTTTGGATCTGAATATTTTTCTCGCAAGAAGTCAATGAAAATCTGATCTATTATTTAAATGGCAGATCTCTGTAGGATCTCGGAGGAGCCTTACTTTAACTCCATGTCATAAAATAAACTCACCACAACATCTGAAGATCTCCTTCTCCTGGCCTTCACTGACAGTTTTAATAGCGGAAAGTGAAAGGAGAGTTAATTTGGAATTAGTTTAAGTTTAAACTGAGATGACCAGAGCATTCCTGAAGAAGCCGTTCTAAGTAGCAAATTGTTCCTACGGGAAATAACTTGTCTCTTAACGGAGGCGGTTTCCACGTCTCTGGACTGGAGGTCGTGTTGACCTAAGGGCAGCCCGCCTGCTGATATGGAAAGTTTTTCCGTGTTGATCCTTGCCTGTGCTGTAAATATGCCAGCCTCTTTTATTTCCCTTCTTCCCAAGTGGAAAGTGGAGATCTATGAGTTCCAGGATGGTGGTCCTGAGCACTGTACAAGCCTTATCCCCCCCCCCCCCCCGCCCCCCGCCACCCCCAAATCTGCTTCTCACAGCTTAAATTCAGTGTTGTTTTGATAACGGTGGGCTCACCCATGTGCAACTGACCACTGCTGGACCACTCAAAATTTACAGCTTATGCACAACAAAAAAACAAAAGACCTATATTCCAATCCAGTGAATAACGACTCTCCTTAGAAATGCCTGTGAAATCTTAGAAACTGTTTATAAATGTATAAGTTTATTCAGCTACATTGAGGCATTACACCCGGAGCATAGAAGCTCTATCTCCACTTACCTTTAATAATTATCTGAAAGTGACACCCTCAGTGTTTTTGGGGAAAAAAAAAAAAACGAGGTGCATAAAAAAAACTGAATTAGCAGCATTTTGTAAAAGACCATTGGAAGCAATTTGGCTAAATACATTCACTCAGCTGTCAAATTTCGTGACTAATTGCTTGATTGCACAATTTCTAGGGTAGAAACAGAAATGCAGATTTTGTTGAATCCATTCAATATGCTTTTGGGTGCGTCCCACGGTTTGTGATTCTTGTGCCAATGGATTTTGGGAGCATTAAAATCGTCTGCAGTCATTACTGCCTTGAAGTTAATAGGATGCAGATGAATCCCTTAGCATTTAAGCCAGGGTGATGCTACTTAGACTACTTTTTAAATGTCACATTGTGTTTTATGGGGATGTCGACTTAGCGGAGAGAGATCAAACGCAAAGAAACACATTACCGTAACATGTAATGTTAAACTTTCATTTCAAGAACTGAGCCATTAGCCTCTGACCTTGTTATACAAATCAATAAATTGAAACTTGAGAATAGTTTTCAGAAACAGGAAGATACATCCAAAACTGTTTTATAATGGAAAAGTATCAATTTCAGATAATAGTATGCAAATGCAATTTTTTTAATGTATTAATAATGCTACTTTTATTTTATTATTTGCACTATGTTTGAATGTCCTTTTTATTATACTCTTCCATGTAAAATGTTTGGTTTTGGTTTGCTCCAGAAAAGTACCACTTTAGATTTTAGTATGCAAAAATGTTTAAGGTATTTTATTTTGTACACTACTTTAATATTCTGTTTGTTACACTGTTCTTTGTAAAAGTCTGTTTTTTTTTGCTCCAGAAAAATACCACTTTAGATACTAGCTTTGTAAAGATAGATTTTTTTAATGTATATTAAGCAAATCTTGCGAACTCTTTAGTTTTACTTTTCACTGTACATTTACATGTTCCTGTTTGTTATACTGATCCTTGTAAAAGTGAGGGTGTTGTTTTGCTAAACCCAGCTGCTAGCTGTCTGTGATCTGCAGCCCATGTATCCATGTACGTTCCTAACTCTGACCCCAGAACAGCCTTCTCCGCTTTACGCTCCTCTTGTCAA
This sequence comes from Paramormyrops kingsleyae, assembly GCF_048594095.1. Classification (NCBI taxonomy): domain Eukaryota; kingdom Metazoa; phylum Chordata; class Actinopteri; order Osteoglossiformes; family Mormyridae; genus Paramormyrops; species Paramormyrops kingsleyae. Next base: position 29,890,508 of record NC_132821.1, on the reverse strand, counting down.
CTTTGTCAGACCTGCTCCAGTCCCGGGCTGGAACACCATCTCCGCTTCTTCCCCCATTTCAGCCTCATGTGCTGTTGTTTGTCATCCTGCAGATTCTCACACATCACGCTATTAGGCTGTTTCGTACCATATCAATTTTGGTAAATTATTATTATAATTGTTTTGCTATTTTGTTGATGAAATATGAACAACTAATGAAGGGGACCTAGAGCCCAGGGGCATACCTAGACATTCTGGTCCCCATGACAAAATGTCACCTTGCCCCCCGCCGACCCATTTTACGTATTCGAGGGCCCCCTTAAGTGCTGGGTCGCCGGAATCTGCCAGGGTATTCATGCCCTTCAGACGCCCCTGCTAAAGCCTACAGTCCACCATAAGACATGGAAGGTAGCAAACACCCTAACCAGGATATCGGCAGTTACATATGAAGGGTATCAGTTGGGCTGCATGTGCTGGGCGATGAAGTAGCCAGACACCCAAACTACAGGGGAAGAACATGCAACCTCCACACATCTAGAGCAGAAGCAGGATGCAAACTCATAACCTACCGAGGCACCAAACCACCCTATTACGTGGCCACAGTGAGGAACATTCTAGAACAATAGTGTAAAAGGCTGTGATCAGACCATCTGCAAGGTCAGACATATCAAGGATTTGGCAATAGTACATCATTTGATGTCGAAATCCTGCACTGCATTTTCATGATGATTTCAGTCAGTATGCTCTATGTTAATTAAACACGTTTAATCTGCCTGTGGGTGAATGAAACAGTAGCTTTAGCAAACTTTCGCTTCATATTATAACAGAATATTTTTTTATTTCTTTTTCGAATTCGATATTCATCTATGAGTTAGGACTGACTTGACTGAGAGATACAACGGGAATGTTTTTGCGATTAATCGTCGTGACACGCCGGGGTGTTCGCGGCACATGAGCTGAGATAGCTGCAAGGGTCAGATTTAAGCTTTCGATGGCCGTTTCAGAAATAGAGAGGAAATCGGTTCCGCAGCCAAGCTTGAAATGCCAGTAATACGACCGTGTTGAAATGACGCCATGCTCTTTCCGTTCCCTCCATTTGCAGGGCTGAGACACTATTTAAATGACAGTGGCCGGCATATGAGAGTGGCTGGCCTACTGAACTCACACTCTATGGCTCCACTGTAATGCGATATTAAGGCCGGGCCCCACGGCATGCTGCTTCCTCGCAACTTGCACATCGAAGGATTCGGGAGATTAGATTATGAGAAGCAGATATCGCGCCGTAATGTTGTTATACACTGAACGACTGAGCTATAAATCAGCAGGGTTATTTTTTCAGGACACCTATGGACTCATTTTAACCATTGAAACTACCCATTGAGTCAATATATAAATCTGATTTCTACCAACTTAATAAAACTGGCCATCCACGGTGTACATACATGTTTCGTGTTCCTAAACCCCGGCAAAATCTTTCTGTAAATCTCTACAAATTGTGCAGAGCATATAGGCAAGGAAACACATTTTCACAAGCATATTTCATGAGGATTTTTCATTCTTTTCTATATATTATATGTGTATAATCTGCATTATATCTCTGTTCACACTGAACTTAGTTATAGGTAAAACTGAATATATCTTACAGCAATCTGTGTATTTATCTTCTTGGGATTACTTGACCACTAACCTCTTTAAAAATGCCTTTTCCAAGTGCTTTGTTTTCCCCAGAAAACAGTATGGAAAAATAAAATGCAATATTGATGTACAGCAAGTCATAGAAAGGGGCGGCAAATAAATTAATGATCGTTTCCCACCACTTCATGCATACACATGGATATGCTAAGCAGGTATGATGAAATGTTTGCATAACTATAGACTGCTATCATTTTTTCCCCAACTACATGAGGTAGGGAAACAGGAATTTGCATATTTTTGCATTAAGAGTTTTAATCCAATTAGTCATTGATCCATCCATCCACATCAAACCCTTTTCCTGAAGAAGGTTAAATCGACCCCAGGACCTACTCCAGGAAGCTCAGGGCATGATGCTGTTCACTTGGCGAAACGATATGAAGGATGTTGCACAGCGGATGCCAACACAGCGTGGATAGGATGAGGTGTCCACGTCAGAAATACAACCTTGACACCTCAAATTTTACCTTTGGTTGACCCTGTGAAGAGCTCAACATCTAGAGCATTGTGCTAACAATGCAAAAGTCATGGATTCAAATCTCAAGGCCCATAAATTGTAACCTCTCCATCTACTGTATGTTGGATAAAAGCAGCAGGCAAGTTTGACATTAACAGCCAATTGATTAATTGTGTCAGCTGTGTTGTGAGAAGAAGAAAGCATCATCCCCATTGTTAAAAGTCCCCCACCGAAATCCCTTTGTGATCTACTACGAACACAACCCAGCTTTAGATGGAGTGACGCAGGGACAGTTGAACATCGGTCTCAAAGTCCGAAAGGTCACAGAAAACCAGATATTCACCCCCCGGCGAGGACCTGACTGGAATCTTTCACGGGATCATCGAAAGTCAAGTCAGCCCGTCTTTGATTGAGCTAAAAGACTTTGAGATCAAAACCACATGACCCCGAAAAGCTTTCTGGCGTAGACGGTATTCACAGCAGCACAGAGCTTTACGCTTGGGAGTCAGGTGAACGTTTATTAGTGAACTCCCTGACCTTGGATTCGACAGCGCGACTTAGCGCGGCCTCAAAGTGCTTTATGGAAAAGTTGATCTGGCAGCCCGACTCTCGTAATGTCCACTCCTGCTGCCGGCACCACTCGCTGCAGTGAGATTTCAATTTTATTAATGTCCTGACCACGATGACGTCTATAAATGTAAACTGTATTAGTGCGAAAATTCGACGGCAAAAGACTTTCCGAAGCAGACTTTGAGTCATCAAAAAGGTATGTGGGGGCAGTAAATCAGTACCCCTGGATTACAGCATCACCTTCGTTCGCTTTGCTGCTTTATTTCGTTTATCCCTCCCCCCTGACCCTGTGGAGTTTGTAGGTGTACGCACTTGTCACCCATGTAAGCTGCAATCTCTTTACTGCATGAATGATGTCACTCAGCAAAATCCTGTGTATTTCCTAATGGATTTATGAGTTTTTGAATTTTATTTATCCCCCTCCCCAGCTAAACCAACCACTCACCACCCCCAGACTTCAGTCTACTTAGCACCCGGGAGTCTTCTGATCCAGCCTGCAATTAAGCGTGACTCTCTCTGCCCCGGACTGATAGAGATGTCAGGTGATCGATTGATATTTCACGGGGCGGGTAAGTCGTAAAGAAAACGCCGGTCATCGTGCGGAGAAACTCCTCAAATGGTGACAAATCCCCCGTGAAATACGAGGGGGCACGCGGCCACTTCATCCCCGGGGGCAGCCTATCAGCAGGCCCCTCAGCCTCACTGGGCCCAATGAGATCTGCATCCTTAAGATGGCAGTATTAGCAAGTTATTAACCGCCCGGCAACAGGATGGCGGAACATGTGACGTGTGGGCGTGTGGGGTCAGGGGAGGGGGTGGTGCGGATAGAGCCTGGCCGGGGAGAGGCAAAGTGTTCGCGAGCAAATTAGCCTCTCGGATTATACGAGCGCCGGTGGGAGTCCGAGCATCAGTGTCCTGCCATGGCTGAGCTCCAGCTGCTTGCCGTAGCTGGGTGGGGGCAGGGAGGGGGGTGACGGGCTGGATGAGTGGCAGATTGCTTCACCTCCACCTCGTACCGTATGCGTGCGAGCCGCCTCAACCACAGCTCGCAGATTTTATTTTATTATCCGGCTAGACAAAAGCAGATGTAACAGAATATATCTGCAAGATGCCAGTGTAGTAATATTAAAATTATTATTATACTCATTATGCGTATATTAATATGATAAGTATAATAATCTGTTTCCTTTTATCGCTATATATGCCTAATAATATCCCTAATTTAGAAAAATCCGATTTACTCTTTTGTGGATCGTTCCCATTCTAGGGCGAAGGGACTGAGCTGCAGTATAAAATAGGAAACAAAATCAACACAGCTACCACAACAGAGCAGGGAGACACGACTTTTTGGGGACGAGAAAACAAAAACAGCTCAGTGCATGACTGATCATCCCTGGCAGGCTTGCCAAAGGTCCAGGCTTATGGTGGGAGTGCTGCTCATATGTACAGCTGGGGGAAATGAGCAGGAGGGTGGAAAGTTCTGGAAGCCCACGGAGACCGACACCTGATTCCTGGCATGGACAGAACTCTGCCCCCCCCCCCCCCCCACACACACACACACATTATCATAAGTAGAAAAAAGAACATTTTACAGAACCAGTTTACAGCCCCCAACTCCTCCACCCCCTGCAACCTGACCAGTGTAAGCAGTTTGATGATGGATGCATGGATGGATGGATAGATGCATGGATGGATGGATGGATGGATGGAAAAACCTTAAAAGAAATTGTAACTGTTAGTTTTGGGATGATTAAAAGGCTATTCATCATAAAAATAAAGAGCCGATCGATAAAACAACAAGGAGAGTCACTAATTGCATTAGCATTCATTACCAGTCCCATACCTCATGAAACATTAATTACATCAGTGAATCTGAAACACAACTGCCAAATCACAATTATTCTGTGTCAGCGAAACCAAATGGCAATGTAGCGACAAATGCATTTAGATGTGATCTGTCCATATAATTTATCTGTTAATAAAATTAGCGACTGCAATAATCAAAGCTTTCGAAGATTTCCCTCCTGTTGTCATGTAATGCATTGTCTGTTAATTATTCACAAAACCTGTCTCTCGGAGACAAAATGATGTTGAAGGAATACATCAACGATTTTGAAATTCTTTAAGGGGACCGGTAATGCATCGCTCTTGACTCATGCTGCTTGACTCATAGCCGGTGAGATATGCAATAAAATGCACCTTTGCATGAAATACTACATACACCAATATTCTTGCATTCGTCACATGTGAACTTTTGTCTTTGCATTGCTTGAGATAGACATTATGCAGACTGCCAGATAAAGGTGATTCTTCTGAATGCATTCTGTGACATAGATGAGTGCGTCTGACATGGGGTACCATCAGAGATCTCTTGAGATTGAGCGATATTCTTCTATGTGGTCATCCAACCTCCAGGAATCGATGCTCACTAGCTAGATATGTCGCAGTAGACACGTACCTCACAGTAAGCGATAGTGTCTGGAAAATGTCATAGAAATATTGGACTGCCACTGCAAATTGATCCTGGTTGTCTTTGCAGGTTCTTTGGGTGGTATGTCTATTCAGAGGCTATCCAGTCTTAAGCCCAAAGCTTGCAATTCTGTTGTTATTTTTGTTATTTCAATGTTTAAGATTGTAATATTATTTTCACACGGCTCCAAGGTTTTGGGTTCAAGTACAGGCCTATATGAGTGGTTTGCATTCTATTCCTATACTTGTGTTGGTCCCAAAGACATCCACCAAATTGCCCTCTGTGTGATTGAGTGAATGGATACACATCGTACGTGTCTATTATGGAGCCAACCTGCACCCCGAGATTCCCTGGATTATATCCAGATCACTAGGCTCGTGACCGGAATGAGGATGGTCTGGAAATGGATGGATGGAGCTCTCAGTGAATAAGCTGATTCCGAATGGCGTGTCAGGTAAGGTAATAGAAAACTGTGAGAAGGATTGGTCATTGTGATACCTTCCCTGTGTCCATAGTAACATTTTACACATTAATTTAATACTATCTCACTGTCCTTGAGCTATCCAGCGATGTCCTTTCAACAATGCCGAATACAAAGTCGATTTCCAATAAACCAGCATTCTTTGCTGGAAACTAATAAATTCTAGGCGTTTTCCAATGTTCACTTCTGTATGCCAGTATTCTGACAAAACATTCTTTTGGATAAAAGCATTGCTTATATAGCTGAGGCATTTTTGTTTTTCTGCTTCTATTTTGCTCTTGTTTTAAAATCCAGAAATTCATGTCTTTCAGAAGGAAAGACTGACAGTTTTTATAGCACAGAGGGAAACTTTTCAGGCTTAGGGTGCGTTTTTATCTGTGGAGATGATTCTGTTTCCCAGCCAAAGTCACACCTTAATACACAATGTAGCTGTGTTTGGCTGTTTGCGTTTATGCATATTTGTCTGCTGTTTGGAAAAGGATCCGTAAATGATGTCAGTCAATCAGCAGCCAATCAGAAATGGGTAAAGGTGGTGGAGTCCAAATTTTACAGTTAGTTGTAAATTAAACCGCTAGATCTTTTTTGCGCAACCAGAATGAATCTCCAGGTCCGAGATTTTTATGGGGGGGACCAGTGGCAATGGGGGGTGGATTGCAGAGGCATATGGGTGGGGGGGGGGGGTGCAGAAAGATGTTGACTGGGGAGGGGCTGACAACAGTAAACATCACATCACCTGTGCCTATTAAACATCTTTTGGGTTTTTCAACTTCCCTGGGGAGGCATAGGCGGGGGGCTAACTCCTCCTGCCCCCCCCCATGGCACTGACATTGACTGTGACCCTGCACTGGAAAACCAGTTAGGGAGGAAAAATGGATAGATGTTTGAAGGAGGGCAGTCAGGACTTTTTGAACAAAATCCATAAATTATCAACAGTAACTAGCTCTGAAAATCAATTTAACATAAGGCATTCACACCAAGTGCTGACCGGCTCTGCTGCCTGCTGAAAAATATATCGAACACTGACTTTTTCCCTAACAGCTAGATGCTTTTAGACATGATACCTCTTTAAGTAAATCGATACACCTGTGCTACGTATTGACATAAAAGCACGTGGCAAACTGTAAGCAGACTTGGTAGCACGCTGGGTGCTAATTATTCACAGGAATCCACTGACATTTTAAAACAAAAGGCAAATGTTCGTATCGTAAATGAAAACGGCACAGAAATGCAGGTTTTGCCCATTGTGAATTTGCTCTGAGAGTCCATAGTAATTACCTGTGAAACGTTTGTTATTGACATAACTGTAATGGTTCTCACATCTGACTTGAATGAGAGGTATGAGGGGGTTTAAACATTCTAGGTGCAAAGCTAGTAGTCGGTTTGTGATGCATTGCTTATTACACTGACATTTAGTAGATGCAGTGTTGACATACTACAAAAAGAGGGGATTGCATTTGTGAGAGTAGTGACATGCACCTGAGGAGAGGATATCACAGGCCCCAATTTAATTCTGATTAACCTAATTAAAGTAATTAGACGTTTATTATAATATTGTGACAGTTTGCCATATTGGACTGACAAAATGCTGCCCGTGGAGGTTTATTTGTTTACGTCGCAATTTACACAAACGAACGAGCAACGCAAACAGAACGAAGATGGTGAACTTCGAGGGAAACAGCGGCTATAGTTCACACATGTGAAGCAAAGTCACGCATTTGTCAGGCAGATGTTTCTGCTCCAAACATAAGTGATCCAATCAAAAAATCCATCACGTTTATGATCAAGCAAATGTTCGTCCAACGTCAAAAAGTATGAGGCGTGTAAAGAGGGGTGGGTGTAAAATGGAGGGATGGAATAAGTCACCAGGAAAGGGAACCAGGGCTGCCAACTTTGGTCAGCTGGCCAGAGTGAGATTCTCAATTCGAGACAAGTCTGTACACATTTACATGTGACAGTTCTATTGCTTTGTAAATAATATGTAGGGGTCGCAAGCTACCCCAGTGCTTACGATGTAGCTAATTTTAGCTTTTTTGCTGTAAGATTTCTTGCGTGATCGTGAGTCAGAAAGCGTGTCACGACAGATGCGTGAGAGTCGGCGTTCCTGTGCGACAGGTGTGGCGATTTCAGCCAAGAACCTGAAACTGCACCCATGTTATGTCTGTTAGCCCATCGATCTCTCGATCTCCAAACGATGCCTGAAGCGAATAGTCTGTGCTTGATGTGAAGCAACTGCAGACTATCCTCATGTTCCAAGTATGGAACAAGTAAAATAATAAAAGCCAGTAACTGCCTGTGATACTTAATTACCACAATTACAGTTTTATAATAATAAGGGTAATTAACAGAAGGTCTCTCGTCTTTCACTTTACTTAATAAGAGCGCATTCAACTTCTAAGGCTAAATGCTAAATGAGCTTGTTAAGGTGTAAATGATAAATAGCATTAATATTCCACTTAGTTCTTTTCTTTGTAGGTAGCTAGCAACTATGTGATATTTATATATACATAGAGTATAGTTCTGAGTCATTCTTTGCATTGATATATTATAAAGGACTGAATAAGTCTGTACAACCTGCTTGAGACTTACTTCTCATCTAACCAAATTGAATCCGTGTACGGTAATAACTGATACAGGGCACATCAGTTTGCCAGATTGTCCATAGGTGTAAATGGTGTGTGTGAGTGTGCCCTGAGATGAGATGGAGCCCCATCCTGGGTTATTCCCTGCCTTGTGTCCTTAGCTTCTGCGATAGGCGGGATAGGACAAGCGGGTACAGAAGATGGATGGATGGACGGATGGATGAATGGAAACAACAGGTTGAATAACAGAGGTGGAGTTGACTTGAGGTTTTCTAACCATCTTCTGGGGCATGCGGGATGTAATGATATCTCTTTAGGGAGTAAAAAGCATGTGGAACATAACCAAATGCTCGCTAAACTCCTCTACCCCAGACTACATTTTATAACTTAGATGAATGGGTATGTCCTTTTAACTCTGTGGTTTGTGGAGGACTTGGGCTGCTTCTTAAATAGCAGCTAGTCTTGACGCGCTGCTATTATGCATTGCGGATGGATATACAGTAAGGTTGACCATACTTTCTGGGCCTCCTTCCACTGTGCAGTCTAGCATGGTTTTATAATGTCCAGAGCCGTGGTTATCCAAAACAAATCAACACCACTCACCATGTTGGACTCTACTGCTCAACATGGCCGCAAGTTGCAGCAATTAAATGGAAACCATTTCGAAATCCTGTGATATTCAGTAATTAGCAGTACAACTCATGTTCTACATGTCAGAAATAAGGGTGCACTTGTACAACTGCTTTGGTGAGCTGTAATTAAAAGAACAATATTTCACTCCTTCGATTTGCCAGTTGATTTGACAGCCTCCAGATAAGTATTTATTCCGGAGTTATGCGTAATTTCAGCTTCTCTGGTACAGCTTGCGTGTAACTATGAAGCGGCGAGCTTTGTGCTCATTTATTGGACGGCAAGAAAAGGCTATCCGAGGTCTCTGGGTTTGTTACCAGCTAGCTGATTAGCTCTGCGGGCTTTTGATTAGCCGAATAGCTGCACCTGCGGCGAGGATGTGGGCCGGGTAGAGCAGCCCGCCTTTCTGCCGACTGCACAGAGAGCCAGCGGGGAGTAGTCGAAGCGAAAGGCTCCCACAACTCACGGGACCGCCCACTGCGAGCAGCGTGACGTCGGAGCGGCTGCCCAGGAATTAGCTATGCTCAATGGGGATGAGGAAGTCGGGGATCGCTGCAGGGAAAATGACGATAAAACTCCACACACATCTGCATCTTACGCTAAGTGTTAACTTGATAGCGGAAGTCAGAGAGACATGGATATAGCATTACGGTAAATTAGCTATACTGAATGGGGATGAGGAAGACGGGGATCGCTGCAGGGAAAATGACGATAAAACTCCACACACATCTGCATCTTACGCTAAGTGTTAACTAGATAGCAGAAGTCAGAGAGACATGGATATAGCATTACGGTAAATTAGCTATACTGAATGGGGATGAGGAAGACGGGGATCGCTGCAGGGGAAATGGCAATCGAACTCCGCACACATATGTAACTGCTGCTAAGTGTTAATTAGATACTGGAAGTCACAATGACATGTATACAGTATATCTAGAGTTGAACTGGACTTTTGCACACGCAGGCCCACGATAAAATCGGGGCGGCTTCTAGCCCACAATCTCGTTGGTCCACCGAGAAAATGGGCTGCACATAACATTTCAGAAATAAGGTGTTCCGTTGATAGTAATACTACAATAAAATTGCATAGTTGTGGCCACAAATTGCATATGGAGTTAGTATGCCCACCTAGCATCTAGGTTCCCCCAAGGACTGAAGGCATGCCCTTAGCATGTGACTAAAAGCAAGCTAACCTTGCATTGCCCCAGTGCTTTCTGGGAAAGGATTCAGATCACATGACCTGGAATGGAAATGGATGTATTAGTTATTTGAGGAATTAAAGCAATGTTTCATATTTACATATCTAAGTCTTTCCATGCCATTACGCGTAATATATTTTAAAGGTTGATGGCTTTCTATACCTAACCTTTCTGTGTGTGGAAGTGAGGCCGTTATCCTGAATGCAAAGTCACTCTAAAGACGCCATTAGCTGCCACGACTGGCCTCCCTGTGAGAGCCATGGCCCCCGCACTTAAATTATTAACCTGCCCTTGATTGTGCCGTAGCAGCATAGGAGCAGGGGTGTGGTAATGAGGCAGCATTATGACCCCCACGCCAGGTGTTTATTGTGAAGGGTCGACAGCTGACAGTTGGGGGGGGGGGTTGTTGATCCCATCTCAGCACGGTCAGCAGACCTGCGAAACAACACCACCCCCCCCGCTCCCTAAGTAATGTGCTTGCTGCGAGGCCGGGACACGGCCGCTCCTTCGGGGGGGGGGCAGCCGAGACGACACCGAGCACGGCCTGATGGCCGAATATGCAGCGCGTGGGGGGGGGGCGGACACGCCCGGTGGAGGAGGAGGGTGGACACCCAGCCGAGCTCCCCGGAGATTTCACCATGGCACAGATAAGAAGAGCTATTATGTGTCGGGAAAGAAAATAATTCTTTCAACGCGCTGTAATACGGATGCTATGGACTCATCGAGGAATTTCAGGTTTCATGTGATTGAGAAACTCAACATGGGCGTGTCTCCCGCGGGGGGAGGGACGTCGAGAGGAGCCCCTGCCCCCCAGCGGTGGTCCTCTGCCAATTCCCTCTTTCTGATTCCCTCCGCGGATTTGCATGGATGTCTCTCTGTGGCAGACAGCCGCAGAGAACCGGAGACAAAGTCTTCTATAATTATCACGCTCAGCAGAGGAGTGGTATGGATGATATCCGAGCGTCGGCGGGGGCGTGCTCTTGGGAGGGGTCGGCAATCGTATTTAAGCACAGAACATCCCATAAAAAGCAGCAACCTTTGCTCTGGGTTCCCTTAATGCATAAACTAATTAATCCTACATTCCCTAGACTGATGATGTCATGTTTTCATATCAGGTATCAAATCTTATGTAACAGTTATGCAGGAATATAAATGTAATTTCTAGCCTGCCAGTTGCAATAAATGAGGGACTGACATGATTGTTTATGTTGAAGGGCATAAGAGGGGCCGTAATTCATACACAGGGACCAACCTTATCATTAGCCGATGATATGCTTTGATCTGGTGAGTGACAGGGGAGGGGGCACGTAGGTAGCCTATCAGATTTCAGCTGGGGCCCCTGAGACCCCGCCCCTGTACACGCCCTCCGCACAGGACGTCCAATCAATCATCAAGTTTGTCTCATCTCAGCACAAGGCCACACATAGCTTTTGTGTGTCAGGTCTGTATTCCCAAGGGCGGATTCTAACTGCGAGACTCTCCCAGTGGTATCCCACAATAACCCACCGATATGACAGCAAAATCCAGTGCTAGAACTTTAAAAAAGAGCAGCTACATAATTTTCAAACACAGAATAAGGTTAAAGTTCCCGTCTTTCATCTGCAAGGTGCTTTTATTTCGGTTTAAATCTGAGCGCAGGGTAGCGTGTTTGCATTTTATTAAGAGAAAAGTTGCCATATAACCCTCAAGCCTTAAAAATAACCTTGACACCTCAGCGTTTCCATTCTAAACTGTTTAGGCGTAATTAGGATATTGCCCCCCCCCTCGCTGGCCCCGGTGGACCGTGGGGGGCTTGATCACCCACAGACACCTTCTGAAGAGAGAACACGATTTCTCTGTTTTCACCCAACTGCACTAAATCTCTGCCATCTTGGAGTATTCCTGAATCGGCAGAATCGGAATAAAGTAGAATTTCCCTGAACTGATCATTGTTATTTTATGGGGCAGCATGTGTCTGGGGTTGGAGTGAATGCAGAGCTTGCATGTTTTCCGCATGTTGTACAAGTTTCACAGTCCATAGGCAGGGTCTTAAGCTAATTAGCGTCTATAAGTTGCGAGTGTATACGGTATATGGACAAAAGTATTGGGACACCTGGTCATTACACCTACAAGAACTTTTATGACATCACACTCTAAATCCATAAGCATCAATATGAAGTTGCCCCCCCCCCCCCTCCTTTGCAGCTGTAACAGCTGCCACTCTTCTGGGAAGGCTTTCCACAAGATTTCGGAGTGTATCTGTAATAATTGTTGCCCATTCATCCAGAAGAGCATTTGTAAGGTTAGACACTGATGTTAGATGTGAAGGCCTGGCTTGAAATCTCTGTTCTAGTTCATCCCAAAGGTGGTTAATTCGGTTTAGGTCAGGGCTCTGTGTGGGCCAGTCAGGTTCTTCCACACCAAACTCACCCAACCATGTCCTTATGGACCTTGCTTTGTGCACTGTGGCACAGTCATGCTGGAATAGAAAAGGGCCGCCTTCCCCAAATTGTTCCCACCAAGTTAGAACTTGGTAAGTTGAAGCTTTAGGAGTTCTCTACACTACAACTAAGGGGCCCAGCGCAACCCCAGAAAAACACCCCCATACCATTATCCCTCCTCCACCAAACTTTACAGTTGGCACAGTGCAGTCAGACAGGTAACGTTCTCTTGGCATCTCCCAGATGCATCTATCCGACTGCCAGACAGAGAAGCATGATTCTTCACTCCACAGAACACGTTTCCACTGCTCCAGTGCCCAGTGGCAGTGTGCTTTACACCACTCCATCAGACACTTGGCATTGTGCTTGGTGATGTGAGGCTTGCATGTAGCTGCTCGGCCATGGAAGCCCATTCCATGAAGCTCACGGTTTTTGTGTTGGGTTTAAAGCCAGAGGAAGACTGGAACTCTGCAGTTATTGAGTCAAAAGAGTGTTGGCGACTTATACATTTATACACTTGGTGGCTGAGTCTCTGTTGCTCCTAAATGCTTCTACTTTGCAATAATACCACTTACCGTTAACCATGGAATATCTAGCAGGGGAAAAAAATAAATCACAAAATGTCTTATTGCGAAGCTGGCATCCGATGACAGTATCACACTGAGCTCTTCAGAATGACCCATTCTTTCGCAAATTTTTGTGAACATGACTGTATGACTCGGTACTTAATTTTAAACACCTGTGGCAATGGGTTTGAATGAAATATCTGAGTTCAGTGATTAAGAGGTGTGTCCTAATAATTTTGTCCTTATAGTTTATATGTGCCAGACTGGGCTGCATGTTCACCTTGTGTCCTGTGCGACTAGGGTTAGGGTCCTGAATCACTGTGACTGCGTCATGGATAGACAGTTAAGCTAGACACAGGAATGGACGCAGGTAATCCTTAATGATACTCACTTGACTCTGCAAGTCGATTATTCATTAATCTCTCTGTAAAATGTTTTCGGGAGAATATGCTACACAACAAGTTTATATTACTGTCTGAAAGTATATAATTTTTGCAAACTTAAACTTTTTTTTTTTTTTTTTTTAAAAAAAGAAGCATTGTGTAATCACATCTACAGTGCAAATTATGCAAATAATTTCCCCTCTACTGGCACTTAATCATGCAAATGCGATACTGATTGCCAATATGTTAAAGCATTAACAAGCTTGGAAATTACCGCTTTTGTTTTAGCAAACACTTGCAACGACTGAGATGTTTCTTACTTTGTGCTAGATTTTATCTACCTGTGCTAGATTCACAGCGTGCACATGCCATAACATATCATTTCAATAAAATGTTTTCAAACATACATCACATCAAATGCATTTACTAGTGGGAATGGAAGTCTGGATACTAACTGGAAATGTACAGATATGTAGGCTGTAGCACATATAATGTAACTATAGCCACAAACTGGCATCCCATCCAGTGAGTCTTCCAGCCTCCTGCCATGTGTGTCCTAGGATAGGCTCCAGGCTCACTGCAATCTGAACTGGATAAGAAGATGGATTTATGGATCAATATTGTGTAGCTCCAGTGTACATAGAACAGCCATCACCTCAATTCCCTTTTTCAGAGAAACTACTATTTTGTTTTATTTCCATCAGTTCCATCGGAAGAAAATGAGTCCAGATGAAAGCATGGGCCATTTCCAACCTCTGGCACGTGATGAAACCATATTTTCTTTTCATTTTTCTTCTTTTCTTTTTTTTTTTTTAATAATAAATGCCAAAAAATTTCCAAACTGTTTCGCCTCCTCCCTTTATGGATCGCTGCACCCATTGAAATTTTCGAACCAAAAACCTTTACTTATAAAGTACGTTTTACAAATCTCCACTCGAGATTTCACTGTCCTTGACACGTCTTCAATGAGAAGTGTGTGGGAGTTTTTCTTTAAACCCCTGCCTTTGTCATATTTTGTTATTGCAAAGGTGCCACGGTACTCCCGAGGTCTCTCGTTTGCTAATCACAGTGCATTCCGACCCAGTGCCGTCTGCGAGTCACATGCCCCCATTGCAAAATAATACCCAGAGAAACGCTGCAGTGGCGGGGGACACGACAGAGCCAATAATGGAAGGATATTTCCGCCAACTTATCAAGATCCACTCGGAAGAGTGTCATTTTCAAAAAGCAGCTTGGCGCTCTGGCTGCACGGGAAAATAACCAGTGCCATAAATGTGCCTGGGTGCCTTTGTCACAGTTTGGGCCTTATGCATATTTTTGTGTTTGCGTGTGTGTGGGAAACAGAGAAGGCGGTGACTGTCAATGTAGCACGCAGGTGCTTTATTATGCCGTCCTGCTTCCTCTCGTCTGTGAGGGAACGTCGGCATTTCTGCTTTCAGTGATCTTGGTGTCCCTCGTTATCCAGATCACATAGCATGGGGTGCAGTTGTGCAGCATGTGTACAGATCGATGCTTTTCCACTGAAGCAGTTGGGATTAAATACTCTGGAAGGCGCGGCTGCCGACTGAGCTGGCGGACGAGCGATCTTCTATTCGAGACAAGTCTGCACACACATCCACACCCATTTATATGTATGCGACAGTTTTATTGCCTTGTAGATAGTCTGTTGGGTTTGCAAACTACACCAACGCTTTTGATCTAGCAATTTTTAGGTTCATAATGGAATAATATATATTTTTGCGTGATTCTGATGCGTGAGAGATGGCAACGCTGCAAAAGGATCATCAGTAGAGCAAAGGAAGCTGGAGATTGGTACTTGAGGAAAAAAAATAGCTATTTATTTGTATTCATATTTCTCTTAATAAAGCTTTTGCAAAGAAATCCGTATTCCTGGACAATGTACACACAATATTCTCAGAACAGCTTAGCAAAGAAAAGGTTGATCTCTTCTTATTTTCAGTGTTTGACTTTTGCTCAGTTCACAAACGGGATTAATAACTGCTTTGTTGAAGGCTCCAAATGTTAAGTGTTAAATATTAAATAATATTTTCACCTTTGCGTGACATTAGTAAACATAAGAGATTTAACTACTAATGGAGTAAAAATTATTAAATCAAGTCAGTGAATTTTAAAAATACAAAAAGACAAATCAGGAATAAATTTGTTAGAAATAAACTCATTTGCGTAGTTTAACTAATGAAAGATTGGAAATAAACACATGGAAATATATACCTGAAAAGGAAAGTGAGAACAATTAAACCAAGGGGGAAAAAAAACGTATGAAATGTCCGCATTTTCTCTATAGATTTACACAATGTGGAGGAATTTTATGTAAAACTGACCAAGAAAAGACTCAAATGTACTCTGTGTCCTAATCTCAGTTTCCGAGACGGCTATTTTACAGAAGGACATGACAAATAAGGCTTTCAGCGGAATTCTCAAATATCTCCCTCTAAGTCATTATTATTATTTTAAGATTCAAATAACGCTGCAGCCTGGTGTTCTGGGGGCTCTGGGGCTTGTTTTCCAAACGTTTCGGAAGGAATGACAGATGGGCTTCATAATAAAAGTCTCTCCCATGATTAAGTGTATTTTACGTTTGTTGGCCAAACGATGGTCTGGCTGGAATAGATAGATTTTTTTACGGCCATTAGAATGATACGCGTGTACACTGAATGGATCCCGCTTATTGCTCTCGTATCGCATTCCGCATAATAACGGGCACTAGGAAAAAAGTGGCCTTTCAGTGGCTATTTGCATCGCTAGAGACAATGCAGAAATCCAAGCGTCCATTGTACACTTACCCAAACGCACACTGCCGTTGTGCATTTGCATGAGGGCACATACAGATGCAGATCTCACCTACAGCCATCCCGCAATACTGAATTAGTGAATTCATAACCAGAGTGTTCTCAGAAGGTAAATATAAAATAAAAAATAAATAATTGGCCTGAGAATATGTTAAATATAGCCTGAGTGGTGATAGGTCACGAATGTAAAGCAATCAACTATGCTAAATACGTCGCCCTTAGCTAGTCTGCTTTATAACATACTTCCATTTTTTTGTTCCCGACCCTCTTTATTTCTGGACATAATTATTCCTAGGAGTGATTCTCCTAACCTTTCTCATCTTGACAATGACACAGCACATTCAGACTGAGCAGTGCTCGCGGCGATTAAATAAATGAACAAATAAATAAGCAAATAAATATATAAATCCGGACCTCTGACTCACAAGGCGAAGTACACGTATCATCGTTTCAGCGACGTGATCCATGGTTATCTGTGAGTGGTAATATGCCGTTATATAACCCCTGCTGCCGTCATCTTTGCCGAGTCTATGAAGTTTGCACTTTGTAATTAATAATTTGACAATGTGTAATTGAATACTACTTATGAAGTACTTATTTAAAGAATGCGTAATTGAATACTACTTATATAGTACTTATTTAAACAATGGGTAATTTAGAACAGTAAATTGCTTGTGATCATTTAATTACAAACTGACAAAGGGCTGGTGAATTTATGTACGTGTTTACGGGCCAGACAGATATATAATGTCCCTAACATAATGGGGACTCGCCAGCTCGACCCAGATGAATCATCTGACATATAAATTAAGCTGTGGTAGATTGGAAACATGAGAAAACACAAAAGCCATCCTCATCACCGACACCAGCCGTTTATGCGAGCACACATATATCATGCAGGGCCGGAAACACTGTGTCAGAGGCACACTCAAAATGGAGGCAGCCTCATAAGTACTCTGTGGTTCCTCATTTGTCTGCGAATTGAACAGCTTTTGACTCCTGACTCCCTCATTCATGGAAATTTCATCTGTTTGTCTGTCGGCTGTTTTTGTATCTTCACTTATCCGGTTATTTTTCTCAACCTTCCGTCACTTCATAGGAAACAGAGAAACTTACCGCAGCGACTGAGCCAATGACGATCCTGTCAAGCCTCCGGGGCTTGCATGTGTGGATGAGATAAGACCGACCTGGCGTTGGCGACCGCCTCTGGAAGCTTCCGAATTCAGGTCCCTGCCGGCTTCACCTCTGGGCCTGTAACACCGAGGCAGAGACCCTGAAACCTGCCAGGACACCTGCCTGAGAGTGGCTGAGGCATTAATCAGGCCGAGGGCCACATGCCCCGAGCCGTGGATGTGGATCAAATGAAGGACGCCAAATGCCTTTGTTCCATTTGTGGTTTAACAGTGCGTAACACAATCACTTATATATTTTTTTTTTTTGAAAGGATGCGGAGCCGAGGTGTGAATGCAAAAATAGTACCGGGATTGAGCCGATTTCGACGGGCTGCGTTGGTTACACCTCTCAGTGGCCTCCTTGTCTGCTGGCTTTCCTTCCAGAACATTCTCCTGTATGCTATATTCACCAGTGCTGCTCTTTTTCCCAACAAGATAGAATCAGAACACAGTGCTTCCTGAATAATTAAGTGTCTTCTGTTTTGAAAAATGTGAAAATTTCAAAACAATAGAGGCATTTGACTAATTAGGGTTGGTGGTTGGAGGAAGAAAGTAATTGATACACCGTGTTGGGCATTCAGCTTGACACACCTATCTCCTTATAGGAAACGCACACACACACACACACACACACACACACAAATATATATATATATATATCCCTATGAAATTGTCTTTGGTCAGGACAGTGGGTTCAGCCTGGTAACACTGCGGCTGAGTGTAGATCTTTATTTGAGGATAACTGGTTCTGAGACTGGGACTGAGACTGGGACTGGGACTGAGAGGGACTGGGACTGAGAGAACACTTAACAGAAATCCAAAAAGAAAGCAGGGATTTTGATGGGACTGAAATGAAGCTCAAATAGAAATAGCTACGTCTGCCATTGGGTGTTTTACCTGTTGTGAGGGTTGAGGCATTTCGTGGTATTAGGGGTGGAAAAAATTAAGAGACCACTCTATATTTAAAAAAAAATCTGCATTCTTAAATCCTGGTTTAATCCTGGTTCTTTTGGCAGTAGGCTACACTGCGAGGCTGCTTCCAGGCTCAAAGTTTCTAAGACAGCATGACATAAGAACATGGTGAAGCAGGAGACACTGGGAACAACCAGAAACCAGCCAGGTAGAGGGTGGAAGTGACTTTCCAATGCCAGAGCTGACTGTCAACTTATCCAGCAGTGCCTCATGAATCACAGGATGACATCAAGTGACCTTCAAAAGGAATGAGAAGCATTAAGTGCAGGTGTGAAGTGCACTGCTAGGACAGTTCATATCAGGCTCCTAGAAGCAGGACTGAAGACCCATAAAGCAAGGAAGACGCCCTTTATTAATGAGAGACATTAATACACAATACATAGAACATAGACCATAAAATACTATATGGACAAAAGTATTGTGACATCCATAGTAATTATAGGAATTGGCCACATAAGCGACACCCATTGCTCTCATGCAGGTGTATAATTATGCACACAGCCAGGAAATCTGCAGCATCAATGGCAGCGGAATGGGTGGTCATGCAGAAGTTTGTCAAGCTACCACCGTCACTGGACACCACTGGACACCTTTCCAACAAGCCAGTTCTCCACATTCCTGTCCTGCGAGAGCTGCCCCGGTCAACCGCAAGTAAAGTGACTGTGAAGTGGAAACATCTGGGAGCAGGTTTAGCTGCAGAGTGGTAGCCTAACATGTTCACAGAATGGTACCCAACCGAAATGGCAGCAAATCCCACCAGCAATGTTCCAACATCCAACGGAAAGCCTCCCCAGAAGAGTACAAGCTATTATAGCAACTTAGACATGACAGATTCAAATCCTGCACAGTTGCCAGAGTGATTTTGAGCCATTCCTCTTGCAGAACAGTGGCCTGGTCACTACATGATGCTGCTGGAGGAAAAAGTTCCCTGCCTCGCTTCTCCAAAACACCCCAAAGTGGCTCAATGATATTCTAGATCTGGTGGCTTTGCAGGCCACGGGAGATGTTCAGCTCAACTTTCATGTTCGTCAAACCACTCTGCCACTTGATGCACGTATTGGTGCATTATCATCCTGATACATCACACTACCTTCAGGATACAATGTTTGAACCACTGGATGAACATGGTCCTCCAGAACAGTTTGGTAGTCCTAGTCAGTGATGCAGCCATCTAGAACAAGTAGTGTGCTTAGGGAATGCCATGGTATTGCAGCCCAAACCATCACTAATCCACCCCTGTGCTGCACTCTGGGTACGCAGCAGTCTGGGTGGTAAGCCGCTTTGGGGCTTCTCCACACCGTAACTCTCCTGGCAGCACTGAACCCAACGTTTGGCATTGGCATGAGTGACCAAAGGTTTGTTGATGTTAGTTCCCGGACATCCCTTCAGTTACTCATGTTGGATGTGCTCCGTTTCGTGGTGGTGGTATTCCAACATTACCCTGGATACCATGGCTCTCTAGACTTGCTGTCCTGGTCACGGCTGCGCCAGCGAGACGCACATCAACAATTTGTCCTCTTTTGAACTCTGGTATATCTCCCATTATGCTGTGTGGACTGCAATATGTTATGTACAGCTGTGCTATTGCCCTGCTAATTCAACCTTCACACTCTGCTCTTACTGATGGGATTTGCAATCAGTGAAGACTGACCATCAGGCCGCATATGCGTACGCATGAAACCTCAAACACTGAAACACTATTGGCCAGGTGTTTGTTTCATTGTCCAACCGCTGTGCGTGTGTGTGCATGTATGTGTGTGTGTGTAATCAGAGGAATTAAATAGCACACCAAAAAAAACTGGTCAACTGGTCACCTGACTCACCATATCCTGACATCTTTATACATATTTCATACAATATGGCCACCCTGGCAAATACTGAAGCAGACGGCTGGAGTGGATTCAGATGTGTGCGCTTCACATTTGCATTCGACGCACTGAGAGCTTCCTGCAAACGCCTTTGTGCCCAATCAGTTGGCGCTGGTACTTGTGCCAAGCATGATGAGGAGATCGCGTCCTGAAGATGGTGTGACTTCATGCATTGTAATTGAGAATTTATGATGGGATTCTGATTTTCACTCCGGGTGAGTATAATCTATATATCTACAAGCCCACACTCCACATTTACATGTAATTTGCATATGTTTAGCGGATGCCTGTAGCTTATGTATTTTTTATATATATGTAGAGGTGGTATGACTGTGGTTTAAGACCCTGTTTGAGAACATAAGGACAGGGCCCTTGCTGGGTGTGGAAAGTCTGTGTTTTTAAACACCACACAGTTGCTCTTCATACTTACCCTTCCCACCTCTAACACGTGCACATGTGCATGTTACCACTAGAGGGCAGAGCAGAAGTGAGGCACCAATCAGTAGTATTGTGTGAGCATATAAGTCTGACAGTCCTGATCAGCGGACACTGTGCCCCGATCTCTTATCAAGATGCTGGGTCTCCCACTTGTATTGCTAAAACCAGATTGATATTCATCCATCTTCCAACCATATATGATAATAATATATATATATATATATATATATATATATATATATATTGCAAGTACAGTAGGAGCAACAATTGATGCTTCTGAGAATTTATTCAAAAAAACCTATTACTTCCAAGTCAATGCAAAATACAAGCAAATATATAAGTATTAAAGGCATTTCTGCACTGGTGTATAAAGGTATTTGTTTCTGTGCTACAAGGAGATTTTCACAGGCAATGGTATTACCACTCAAACCTGCCGTTTAATTTTTCACAAGTCGCGGAATCACTGTATAAAACCATAGCTGCAGGTAATCAAACATATCCTGCACTGTCAGGAATCACAGCTCTCTTTCGTACATTAATGTGTTGCCATGGATAAAAGTCGGGGTCGGGGTGAGGGTGGGGGGGGGTTTGTTTCATTCACACCCACTGTGTGACTTGTGAAAGGACATTACTGCAGGGACAAATGCAAGATATTTCATACAGCAGTGTGTCTTTGCTTAGGTTTGCTTTAATTGCCAAGTGCCGCGTGATAGGCACCTCACTGTTATCACGATTTGCTTATATACATATTAACTGGAAGTGAGACAATGGGATCTGTATACCAGGGTGGCTTCCTCAGAGCACTAGAATAAAGCAAAGCTCTACTCACGCTCTACTCACGCTCCTACAGAAAGAAGAAAGAATCAGTCGAAATTATCCCGTTAGTTCAGTGGATATTTTAGATCCCTGTTAGGCCTTTCTGTTTTTTTCCACGGTGGCGCTAAAAGAAATGTAGCATCAATTTAATTTGTAAGCACCACTTAACTCTCTTGCTATAATGAGCACCTGAACAAAGCCTTGTAATTTCTGCCACATTCTCGGCCGTTGATCTTACCCCGAGTGAAATATTAAGCAAACCAGTGGCAGATTTTCGTGACACCGGAAACCAGAAGTGACCTGAACGGTTCTGAGTTGAAATGTAAGAGAGGATACATGGTGACAGACTAGTCAAGTAGCATCACAATCACAATAAAAACAGGCTTTATTAATATATCTCTGACTAGGGGCGTTTGAGATAAATGGATAGGGGGGCTGAGTCTTTACTAGGGGGTTCCGTTGGCAAACTATATATAATACAAAAAGCTATTCATGATTAAGACAAAATAAATATGCATTTATGTGGGGGAGCTGAAGTTTGTGGCTAAAGACAGTTTCCAACTGAGGAGCTGTGTCACACCGTCGCCTCCATTGTAAGTTCTGCTATGGAGCGAAATGTTGATTTGCAAACAGTGTCAGGCAGTTGCAGTCGGGGCAGATTCCCAAGACTTCCCGGAGTTCACAGAGCACATATTGTAACCAGAAGGTCTGAGGAGCAAACATTCTCCCCAACTGCCAATACAGTATTTGTGGGAATCTTTGTTCACCAATAGTTGAAGCTTTCATTCAAGTAGGGTGAACTGGAGGGCATCCAAGTTTAAAAAAATATATAAATAAAAAAAATGTGCCGTTCCTGCCGAGAGGTTCCTGCAAAATTTCAGACCCCTGTCGACCATGTGCAGTTTGATATCCATCCTGCCGGCTTTGACATTCCTTTGGCTTTTTACAAATGTTGGTATACACCCCGAGCATTAATGAAACCAGATTGTGGAGAAGCTTGTAGAAGCCAACTAAAGAGGCTTCTCTTTTATTTTGAGAAAACATATATGTAACAATATTGTAGATATCCTGCCTTACACCCCTCATTTTAAATGACACCTTTGTGGATCATGTAACTCTTTCACATCTTTCACATTCCCTTTCAATTAGGGATTGAGCATCCTGACAGAACAAAACATTTGCATAATTACACGTGCTTCAGATATAGACGTGTAATCAGTCAGGCAAAGGATGCGAAAATAAAAATCAAAGACGGCTTGATTTATTCAACAAAGCTTGCTGAAAATGTGTTGGTTGCTGCGTTTTCTGATGATACACAGTTTAAGTAAATGATTCTGTTATATTTCAAATTTGTGAGTTATTCTTTTGAATTTAAAAAAAGTAAAAATAGCACGTAAACTTTGTGGCAGAACTTTTTGAATCTTTTGTTGCCTGGCAACACTTGGCCAATCCGCAGTCAAAGGCTAAGGCTAATTTTGTACAAAATCCCACATCGCATACTCTAATTAATCACTGAACATTTTATCCATCTGAATAAAATCCATCAGCTATAGGGCTTCTGTGTTTGATGACATACACTGTTTTATCTTGATTGAGAAACTCTTAACTTCACAAGTGTTGCATAAGTGCACTGTGTTGGAATAATGTTTTTTTGCGCTGTTTTCATATCACTGTAACAGAATCAATAAGTTGATTATTAAAAAAGCACTGCTTTTTGCAGCTGTTGAAAATATAATACATAATTCAACATTGTACTTATTATCATGCAGACTAATGATGATGAAGACCTTTTATACACCAGAGAACTTGAGACATTTTGTGCAAATGATTATCAGTATCGCTTAGCATAATGTGCTTGAATTCTTGTAATGTGTATCTTTCATAAATTCACATTCTCTGCAGTCGTCTGTCGTAACGTTTTCGCGAAGGGCGGCCCTTGTTGGGCACTCTGTGCAGTTCCCTTCCCTTGATGGGAAATCCTCCTGTGCAAGCGACATGAGATCTGGACCAAGGTGACGAGGACCAGCTGCGCATCTTCGAGATGGGATGAGGCCGGGATTAGTAACCATCCAGACAGCAGATGTGTAAGTCTAGGCGCTTGCCAGGAAGAATCATCTCTGCTTTGGACTCGAGTGTCGTCTTCATTCTTACCTGCATGAAGACAGTATCCGTACTGGAACAGATAACAGTGACGCTGATACAAAACAATGATTAACCTAACTTGCTTAACCTAACTTGCTTAACCTAATTTGCTTAACCTAACTTGCTTAACCTAACTACAGTAATAGCACACATTTAGTGTAGATGTATTATCATTTATTAAAAGAAAAATATGAAATTAAAGTGTTACTTCAATGAAAAAAGAAAGTAAGAAAAAGCATGGTTTCAGTGTCTTAATGGTCTCCTAACGAAGCACGGTGAATTGTCTCAGTGATTGATTTGTGTACACGGCAACATAAATAAGTTAGACAAATAGTGCATGGGAGGTAGCTACTCTGACCAAGCAGTTTTCCAGACCATTGACTTCCACTGTGGTGCTGGCCAGGGGCTGGACACTGTTGAGTGACGGGTATAGGGGTACTGGATCAATAAACAAGTCAGAGTAGAATGAGGAACCATGAACCCCCAGGGTCAGCCAGCTGCAGCTGCCCTTCAGGTGGCGCTGTTCCCGCGGACACAGAGACTCCTGAAAAGCCCGGCCTCTTGCGAGGTAGATCAGCTGACTGAGTCGCAATCTGTGCCGCTCCCTGCCCCCTCTGGAACTGCTGTTGGGACTGACCTTCCGCTCGTTTATAATCAACGCAAAATCAGGCTTCGGTATATTGCTCAGAATTACATTCGGTCTCTCGACCTAACAGCATGTGGCGCCCTGTGAATCTGTCACTGCGAGGTATTACGCTGCTTTATGTGTTTCCATGGCTCGACTAAAACAAAACAAAGGAAAAAAAAACATTCTAAATTAGAATTTCATTAAAAGCACATTTATACCTGCTAATAATTCCATGTTATGGCCAAAAAAAAAATGATGCCTTACATTAAAAGTTTATTCACAGACCCGGATCTGGCTGCTTGAATGGGAGTATGATTTGCGCTATAATTTCAGTGTTCTGCGTTGTTGCAGTTGTCGGCGCATGCAGACGGCATTATTTATTCCTCGATCCCTTCTTTTGATTGCAGTAGCACGCACAGCCCCGCAAACACAACTTCATTAAACATCACAGACAACCAGTCATTAAGTGCGTAATTTGCTTTTCAGCGTGTATCCTTTAAAAACGAGCAGCGGGACAAAAGCAGCAGAACGCCAGACTCCATTTGTTTAATGGCATAATGCATCCACATAGAACCATCATTAAAAGGTGTGCAGCAGACCTATTATGATTTTCTGTCGTTGTTACGCCCGACTCTCACAAACGTCATGCATGAGTGAAGTATGAGTCAGTGATAGGATGAACTGACCTGCAACTGGAAAATAAGCCAACTCTGTTCGGGTGGTATTTGGATATGTAGAGCTGTGGAAAGAGGTCAACTACTGATCAAATGCTCCATGAAGATGAAATCCAAATTCATTTCCATTTTCCATATAGTCGTTAAGTATTTTATTTATGATTGACAGTGACTGCCTGCAGGAAACCCTGAACACGTTGGACATCATAAATGTTTCATGTAGAAAATAGTGCAGGAAACACCATACTGTACAGCATATGGTGTAAATATATGTCCTTTCCAAAAGATGAATTATTGTTGGACTTCAGTTACACTAGCTAATGTGCGACAGAGCCATACTATCTATGCAAATATACGGTAATGCTAGCTATGAAATTAAAGCTAGCTTAGCTGCGTGTTGTTTGTTTTCATCAAGCGAGCAAAGATGAAATGTCCGTCTCAGTTCACTCCGCTCTGATTCGACTGTCTTATAGGGAATCCATTCTCCATTTAGCTAGTTTAATTTTGCCATTTCGTTATTTATTTATTTTAATTTTTCCATTAGGACGTAGCCAAGGAAATGATTCATTTATAGCTGCCGCTTCGCAAATCCGTAACTGCACACTTGAGCTTATTTATGTTTTGTGGATGCCTTCAATTATTTTATTTATACTTAGGATATCTGAGCTATATTGTTATTATACGCATGGATGGATCGTTTAATGAACAAATCAGAACAGAGGACCGGCATTATCTGTTTCATATTTGATACACTTCATTGTCAGCCAATTGCTATTTTGTGCAGTATTTTATAGGCAAGGGGACACAGAGCTGTGGTCCACAGGAGGTCAATGCTAAATCCCTTATATTCAGTACCACTGGACCAATCTGAAAATCTGTATTATAAACCCCTGAATGCATGGTTGCATGCCTACTGTTTCATACATATTAACACATCTACTTTGATGATAATAGATGCAATAGCATGGTTCATTTCATCTAGGGAATAATATGTAGTCTTGTCAACCATGTAAGGATTCCTCGTAGGCGGAAGGAATAGCTGCAAAGGATGTTTAATTTTCCAGTTATTCAAGCTGATGTCACCATGAAGGCACAGTAACTTACAAAGGCCTTGAAGTCCTTAAAACTACAGAAGCATCACTGTTACAAAGGCCTTGAAGTCCCCAAAACTACATGAGCATCACTGTTACAAAGGCCTTGAAGTCCCCAAAACTACATGAGCATCACTGTTACAAAGGCCTTGAAGTCCCCAAAAACTACATGAGCATTACTGTTACAAAGGCCTTGAAGTCCTTAAAACTACATGAGCATCACTGCTACAAAGGCCTTGAAGGCCCCAAAAACTACATGAGCATCGCTGTTACAAAGGCCTTGAAGTCCCCAAAAACTACATGAGCATCGCTGTTACAAAGGCCTTGAAGTCCCCAAAAACTACATGAGCATCGCTGTTACAAAGGCCTTGAAGTCCCCAAAAACTACATGAGCATCGCTGTTACAAAGGCCTTGAAGTCCCCAAAAACTACATGAGCATCACTGTTACAAAGGCCTTGAAGTCGCCAAAAACTACATGAGCATCACTGTTACAAAGGCCTTGAAGTCCCCAAAAACTACATGAGCATCACTGTTACAAAGGCCTTGAAGTCCCCAAAAACTACATGAGCATCACTGTTACAAAGGCCTTGAAGTCCCCAAAAACTACATGAGCATCGCTGTTACATAGGCCTTGAAGTCCCCAAAAACTACATGAGCATCACTGTTTCAAAGGCCTTGAAGTCCCCAAAAACTACATGAGCATCGCTGTTACAAAGGCCTTGAAGTCCTTAAAACTACATGAGCATCACCTTGAAGAACCCTCAAAACCACTAGAGTGTTTTTTTTTTGCAGAAAGACAAAGTTGCTGCAAGGGCTGGGCAGAGGGCTGGAAATGAGCTAAGAGCTGATTAGGAGTGCCTGGTCTGCTATGAATCAGGCCAGATAATTATGAAGCAGCCCCCTCTTTATCAGCATTAGTGGGATGTGCTGGGAGAGTTACACGAACAGGCACATCTCGAATGTCCACCCATTCTCTTCCCCGTCACATCAGAGAGCCAAACAGATCATTTATGCAAGTCTCATCATCTGCGGTGAATAGTACCCCCACCCTACGGATTTTTAATGATTACTACACCGTGTTCCTAAAATGCTGCCTTCCCTGTAGCTATGAAAGAGCGCTGATGTGATTTAGGGTGCACAAGCCCTAATTAATTACATCAAGCCAAATATAAAGCGATCCCTGACTATAAGCTCCCAGCTGAATTTCAAGACTGCTTTCATTAGGAAGAAAAAAGCAAGAAAAAATGGTGTAGTTTCTCTGGAAAGTAGAGTTGGACTTACACAGATCTTTGATTTCAGAGGAAGTCTTTAAAGTAAAATGAATACGGTGAAAGATCACAAAATCCATGCTATTATTTTTTAATAATATATGACTTCCTTACACTCATTACTTTAACTCAGAATTGGCATGCATGCTATTTAAATTGAATTTTTAGCACATCAATTTGATATGATTCACAAAATTAGTTAGTAAGGTGAATTCACGAATGAATTTTCCATCACATAGCTAGACATCTGAAGGTAATGGACAGTGTTTCGGTTTACAACTAGATAATCTACATCTGATCTGGATAAACATTCACACACATAATGTAGTCTGAAGTTACTCTTTGTACTTACTACTAACAATTTAGCAGGCATTAAAAAGTAATTTATGATACCTGAGATTTTTACTGACCTGCTTGATTTATCAGAAATTAATGTCTTGCATTAACAATCGCTTTAATTTGACACAGCAATGAACGTTGTACAGTATGTAGCTGTCAGTACATGAAGCTGTTAAATAGTGTAAGAACATAAGAAATTTACAAACGAGAGGAGGCCATTCGGCCCATCAAGCTCGTTTGGGGAGAACTTAACTAATAGCTCAGAGTTGTTAAAATCTTATCTAGCTCTGATTTAAAGGAACCCAGGGTTTTAGCTTCCGCTACACTAGCAGGAAGACTATTCCATACTCTAACTACACGCTGTGTAAAGAAGTGCTTCCCAAATTAATTTTAAAATGTTCTCCCGCTAATTTCCACTTATGGCCACAAGTTCTAGTATTTAAACTAATTTGGCTGAACAGCGTCCAGACCCGTTAGAGTCTTATACAGGAATCATTCTTGTAGCCCTGCGTTGCACCATTTCCAAGGCAGCAATGTCCTTCTTAAGGTATGGTGACCAAACCTGCACACAATATTGTAGGTGGGGTCTTACCAAGGAAATGTATAATTATATGTAGATACCGTCATTCATTTTTGTATTGGCTTTTAAGCAGTGGTGTAAAATCCGTTAAGAAGTGTGGGTAGCGGAGTTAGCATGTACCATTGGGGATCTGCAGCCTGCCCATCGCTCTGTACATGTCTGAGGCCTTTCACATGCTCGCCCCCTGCTGGATGGGTGTCTTCCTGCAGTCCAAAAATGGGCCCACAGCACGTGTGCCCCAAGATGGCCTGGCATCATGCCCAGGGCATCCCCCGCCTTGGGCTCCCAGGGCCAGAATCCAGGCTCTCACCGTGACCTTGTTCCGGATAAGCAGCTGCAAGACGGACAAACACATTGTATTTCTTGTACGGCTAAGAAAACGCAAATTTTATCAGTTGCACAAACCAAGTTTAGATATTACTGTCAAACGCAGCCCTAGTTTCCCCAGGAGAAAATTCACCAGGGTTGAGTTTCGAGACCCGAACGACTTCCGCCGTTCCTTAAGACCAGACTGCAGATCAACGCTGGAGAAGTATGTCGTCCATCAGTGGAACCCATTGTCAAGCCTGTTAGCCTATGGCTGAAAAATCAATATCCGCGAGAATATGTGGAAGGCTTTTTATGTGAAAGTATATGGGCTTTTTGTGGTGTACTGTATTTCATTATTATTCTGAAATCTTTCAGTGTTATTTCTTTATTCATCTAGGCGAACAGCTCTATATATATGTAAATCTATATGTATATATCCACATATATGATACATATTCATGTTCTTCCAGTTCCAGACTCACACATTAAACTCAGAGCAATGCATCATCATAGATCATCGCTTAAATTAAAATTTATGTAACATTAGAGAGAACCTGAGTTTCTGTGGATATGGATATTTATGGATAAGCGGCTGGGCTGTCTTAGGTGAGTAATATCTGTGTTCCACTATCAGCTATGAAATTTACCGGCATCATTATATGGGATTCCTGGGATGTAATAGCCGTTTCCTGAAACGGTCGCCCCCTTCGGATGCCGCGCGTTGGTCTCGGACCCCGAAAAGGCACATTCCTCCTCTCCCCCACTGCACGAGACATGCGACTCTTTGAGTCTTTCTCACGCCATCCATTTCTGAAGGAATGGGGGGGGGGGGGGGATAGGAAATGGAAATGCAGGCGTATCTGGCTTCCCTCTATAAATGGGGCCATTCCACAGCTGTGTGTTCCTCCTGCAGGCTTCCTGCTCTGTTCGTTATTCTGCTGATCAGCTCTGCAGACCTGTGGAGCGTTGATTTATGTAGGGAGGCCTCCTGTTGCCGGACTCCGCTGTTCTTGGTGACCCCCCCACATTTCTCCTTTTCTGGCAAACGGCAATGTGGTTAAACCGATGCACATGTCGAGTAAAGGTGACTGAAATATGAACCTTCTAAGGGCATTTGTGATGTTCATTAATTAATTAATTGTTTCATTCATTCATTGATTCATCTATTTCTTTTGTTTGTTTGTTTGGTGAGGGGATACAAGAAGCTCTGGAGTCCTGCGGCAAACAACGTAGAATAACTGCAGCAAAGACCAATGTAGAGTAGCTTGATTTACCTTGGCTAATAATGGGGAAGTTCCTGATAGGTGGTAGGTGAAATGGAAACTCTGCTCTCCATTGGACCGTAGCTGTGAATGTGTTGCCATTGGATTTATGGACCTGACAGTAATCCAAGCTGCTCTAGTTATGACTGCCATGCCTAATTATCTATCGTGCCTTTCACACAAACCATAGATATATTATAAACAATCATATAGACCTGCAGATATATATTCCAAGTTTCAGTAGAGCAGATGGTAAGTTCTCACATACCAGAGATCATTTGCCAGAGAAAACAGTCTTAAAGTCTGATATACATGAATACTATATATATATTCACACTGAGTTTAAATTAGGCAAAAATATTAAAGTTTTCTGAGACGTAAGTGATAGTATTGGCTTAAAATACAATTTGACAAGCATGTTACTCTTTTTATTGTTATATTTAATTTAATTTAAAAAGAGGAGAAATAAAGTATAATAAAACAATTTAATGCATATTTCACTATGCTAATGCACTGCAGATGCAAAAATAAATTTTAAAAAACATTATGGGTTTCACTCCTGTTCTGATGTACATTTTGTATAAAATCACATCGAAATCACTATCAAAGTCATTCCTGCCTGTAGTAATTACATTTTTAAGTCAAGAAAAGTGAAACAATAGTAAATGGAAAAGAAAGAAAGAAAAAGAGTAATGTCCCAGAAATACTGCATAGATTTATTTATGGTTTTTGTGGAACGCATAACTAATGGTGAGACATTTATTAGAAGCAGCACGACAAATAACTCAATAATAATAATATGTGGTTCCAGAATTCCAAAGAAACCAATCAATTACATTTGTGAGACAACAACCTGTTTATGCAAATGGTGTAGATTTGGGAACATGTGGCCATTCACAGGTAATTAGGCCCAGAAGTTATTCATAAAGCCTCTCTTCTCAAGTCTGACAGGACCATTTTCAACTCAGAGCAATTAACTCTCTTTGCCATTTGGTACCTGGAATGAAACAGCACTTTCCGAAGTCGTAACCGAACTGTATCGGTCAGCTTCACGTAAATACGAACGCTATGGTCTCTCTATATTAAAATATGCGCAACAAACAATGGAGTGATTCAAAACAGAGATTATTTTTAATGAGGCCTGACATGAAAGGCTTTTCTGTAGGTTTTGCACATATGAAATCAATTGAGAAGGATTTTTGAATCGAAACCAAAGAGTTTTTGGTAAAATTATTCGACAAAGATGAATAAACAGTATGGAGACAACTCGCAACAACTCGCTGTGAACTGCTAGGCAAAAGTATAGCTATTTAGTTATCAATCAATGCTACAATGTAAATGTGTCCGTTATGCAGTTTTGACAATAAAATCTGTTACATGTTGTGAGCGGGGGGGGCTGTCCATTGTCCAGCTGCAGCATAAGCCCCACAGCATTGTCGTTTCTTGCCTTTATTTTATACATGGTAACATGTAAACTGAAATTCCACAGCGCTGAGTGAAAGTCACCATCTCCCAAACTTTTGGCTTGAAACTCAGCCCATGATTCCCGTTACACATGCAATGCAATTAAGATACGGATATCAAACGCCGTTGGGGAATGTTATCTACTTTTCCTCTTCATACAGAGTGTATATCGCTCCCCTCCCGAATCGTACGTGCACCCCAGACCAAAGACACGGCTACGGATTATGATGGCCAGTGATGAATGAATAAGAATAAAAAAAAAAAGAACATCAAGATTTGGTGTAATTTAAGTTACAATGTATTATTTTATGCTTATATATAAATACAGTGGGAAAAATACAGTATAATGTATATGAAACAATAACATTTTCTTAGATACACCTAACTGCCGGGTTTTATATATATATATATATATATATATATATATATATATATATATATATATATATATATATATATATATATACATAAATAATATATACATAAATTATATATATATATATATATATAAATTATATATACATAAATTATATATATATATATATATATATATAAATAATATATACATAAATTTTATATATATATATATATATATATATATATATAAACTAAAAGCTGCATCAGTATGAAACATCTGTGATTTTATTGATATTTTTTCCTTTTTCTTGAATATGGTGCTTTTCCTTCTGCCTGATATATGGTGTAGGCAACCTGCAGGACAATCAGTTCTGAGAAGCTCCCATTTTTCCATCTGTGTCTCTTATTTTAGCATCTTAGAAAGACTACTGCTGTCTCTCATCTTATTTGAGAAGTGTGTGTGTGTGTGTATGTGTGCCTGTAATTAGGACATTTACTAAAAATGCCAAAAGTCTCATATTTTGTTTTTTTTTACATCTGTTTAAGGCTAGGTCTGGGTAGGGGTTAAGGCCATCATTGTTGGGATTAGGGTATTGCCCATAGAAATGAACAGAGTCCCCACAATGATATGAGTATAGGTTTGCGTGTGTGTGTGTGTGTGTGTGTGCGCGCGAGCTTTTAAATGTGAAATACATGCCATGTGAAACTCGTTGAAATGCCAGAGCGCACCGGAACACAGGCCAGTGGTCCATACGGGGGTTACTCCCATTCACAGAAGCGTGATGGCTTTTACACAGGTCAGAGCCCTGTAGCTTACACATCTGAAAATGCAAATCTAAAATGACTTTCTCCTGCTTCAAGACTTCATACCATTTGTCTCTGTGTATCTCCAGCACTGTGGTACCCGGTTACTCCTGTAAACGTGGTCATTTCAGTCACAGGGCACAGAAAGGGCCATATCTCTGTATCATAGATTGCATTTATACACTGAACCCAATAATGTAAGTGCTCTTGTCAGTTAATACCTCAATTACTTTACGAATCTGATTGAAATGCTCGTGGAGAGATAGAAAAAGGTGATCAGCATCAGGCACAGAAGTTCCTAAAGTCATATTTCTTCATACACACATGAGTAATCTTGGTAACAGTTTCCTACAGAACTATAAAGTTATGAAAGCTGACATCTAGGAAGAATGTCTTATTCACTCGATTCAAGGTGAATGAGGAAAGGGGAGAAGATGCTGTAAGGTATTTAAACTGAATCGAAATGCATGCAAATTTACACAATTTCTGGCTCTTGTATATAATAAATTTGCTTTTCACGCTTCTGTCATCTATTCAGCCTGGCAGCAAATGAAACCCAGGCAGGGACTGGACTAAAGAAGCTAACCTCCTATGAGAGACATTTTGTAAGTTGTCTGAAAGCGACTTCTGCAGTTATGATGCAAAGAAACCGTCCAAATGATGACAGTCACCATCACCATCTGCCTCTGCTAACTTTGTAAAGTCTCGAGAAATGTTGAAGGAGATCATTATTCAAAGGCTGTCGAAAACTCAACGGGGCTGTTTCTTGGGGAACGTCATGATTTGCTCTCGATACACATAAAAGATTATTTTGCATTTGGATCATCATATGGAAGTATCAGTGATTGACTCCCTTCTGTGGAAGCCGTCCTGTCTGGGATAGGCTGCTTTGAGATAAGTGGATGGATGGATGGATGGATGGATGGATGGATGGATGGATGGATCTTCAGTTATAAAAGCAATTAAGTTTTCAGCCCTTTGTCAGCAAATGCAAATTCAGAGAATCTCCCGCTACACTAGAAATATAATTTTCTTAACATACACACACACACACACACACACACACACACACACACACACACACATATTATATCATGTCATCTAATTGTGACAAAGCCTAGTTCTTGTCATGATCTGACATGCCATCATCCTCCACTATTAACATTTTTTAAGGAAAATTACGTGTATTTTAAATACATTTCGCACGGTTTACTGAAGAAAAGGCCGGAAAGTATTAATTAATTATGTTTTCAGCAAGCAGGTTGAAACGGACCGACGGGTGAGATAAGAAGAGATGAGACAAATGACTGCTGGCGAGGCTGTGGCACATACCATATATAAAACTGCTCCTTTGAAGGTCAGAAATGCACTTGAATTATGCACAAAGCAAGCCATAAATCCTCTATATGCATTTTTTTAAAATAGACATCGGCCCGCAGCTAGGAATGCGTCTTCTGGCTGTGACAATATGCCTGGGGGTTATTTTCAGGGGAGAGCAGATGTTTAAGCTTCACAACGTCCCCAGGATGCAGCTCTGGGTCAAAAAGAACAAGGCGCCGTCAGATGGGGAGGGTGTGCTGGGATCTTACAGAGAAAATGGCCAAAAATCTGTCCGTCCATTAGGGATCTGCAGCTCCATGCATTCCCAGCAACGTTAAAGATACATATGAAGTGACTTCTAATGCGATGTGATGCGACTCACCCCTATTGCGATGTAGTGCAATTGGACGCGATTCGATTCTACACAATGCGATTCAACGTGATACAATTACAATGCTGTGTTATTCGATGTGGTACAGACACAGAAACACTTTAGAGAGGAGGGATCAATCTAAATACAAAGGTTTTGGTCATATTTCTTAAATAATACAGTCATAGGTCCTCTAGTAAGTATTATATATTAATAAATTGGATTTTACTGATGCAAAGACGTTAGCAACGATTCATTCCTAGGTCATCCCAAATTGTTTCCAGTTTTTAAATTGGAGCAATCACATCATTTTACTTTAATGCTGGTGCATAAATCCATCCATCCATCCATCCATTCATCTATCACAGGCAGCAAAAGCTGCACATGCAAGAAAGCCATAATAGATCATCTGGTTAACCGACCAATGTCTCTGTCCCATTCTGTAGGTATCGCAAGAGTGTTTATCTGCGCAATCGTCAATAGCTGACGGTCACGAGAGGCCTTTAATGGCTCCTACAGACAAACACTTTCTGTGGATTCATCTATCTATCTATCTATCTCTCTGTCTATCAAATTTTTTTTAAGCAAATGAACAAGTTAGGAGAACGTGCCCATGATGTTCTCTCTCTATCCTTTGTTTTGCGCTAATATTTGTCTATTTCTCGTTTGCTCTTCATAGCAGAGTTTAAAAGCTGCTTCAAAAATGAAAAGAGCCAGGGACACGGAAATGACAGCAGGCTGCGGCACAGTCACAGCGTCAGGTTCGCTAAACTATTATTCTAGTCAACAAGTTACACGGTCCTTATTTGTTAAGGCACTCGTCTAAATCACCTCCCACCGAGTAGTTTCAGAACGTGACAGGAAGAAACAGATAAAGCCAGGCAAAAGGAAAAATAATGATGAAAACAGAAACACCATTAGAGGGGAAAATGGAACGCATCAATAGAATAAACCAATAAATGATAAACGGCGCTACAGAATTCAAGTAAGCACCACCACATTGAATCCATATACATCATCGCATTTTAGGTTCGTTCCACTGCATTACTCGTGTTTTTCCTGTATACCAAATATTGGTCTATTTGGGTGTCATAAACTGAAAGCTTATAATTTATTTCATTATATTACTTGGATAAAATATTACATTAATGTGAAATGGACTGTATTGAGAATCCACAGATAAATATTCCATTGAGTTTGTTTCTTTTGTATTCTTGTGGATGGATGGATGGATGGATGGATGGATGGGTAGGTGGATGGATGGATAACTTTTTGTAGAATTGCTTAACTGACCTTGAAATATTTTGATGTACTTTTTGAGAAGTGCCTCACCTAGAATGGGATATATAATTTTCAGGATGATTTCTTGCTGGGTATCCTGTACACTTGGGCAGAGGGTTTAGTACGAGTTAACAGGCAGTAATTTCATTTTGGGAGGAATACTGTGATCGCCTTAACCCGGTAATGGATGCGTCCATTTTCGCATGCAGCTTGTGCACTGTCTTGACCCGGCTTTCTATAAGGGTCACTTTCTACGCCAAAGAAATAAGGAGATGTCACTGACGTTTCGTGACACTTATGCGGCGTCGCAACTTAAGAGGTCACTGCTTTTCGAAGGGAATTTGTGACTAGAGTCGCAAATGTAATTTTGTTGATGCGGCCCGACCAGAAACTTTTCGATAATGTCAGTGTTTCATAAAGGTCCTGCATACACAGATTAACGCAACACTTAAACTGTCCTTGTAATTCTGCTTTTAAAATGTTTGCCATTCACCCTTTGAAACATGCCTGAATATATATTAACCTGCAGTGCTTGTTCTGACTAAATGGTACAGCTGACATTTAAACAACACAAATGTGGTGATGGACGCATTGTTCTGACTTGCTTTCTTGTTGTTTGCTTAACCGCTCCAACTTCTCGTACAAGCACAGAAAAAAACGTAGCTTGTACCCCTGCCAGCTCATGGTGACCTGGATTACATGACATTCAGTTAAATTTAAATCATTAGCAGACGTTAGCTATCAGTAGCAGACAGTAGCTATCATTAGCACACAGTAGCTATCATTAGCAGACGTTAGCTATCAGTAGCAGACAGTAGCTATCATTAGCAGACGTTAGCTATCAGTAGCAGACAGTAGCTATCAGTAGCAGACAGTAGCTATCATTAGCAGACAGTAGCTAACGCATTGCAAGCATACAGCTGTCAAGCACACATGGTCACCAGTCATTGATAAATACATATTGACTGTTGATAAGCACGTAACATATAGAGAACTGTATGTCACTTTGGATAAAAGTGTCAGATAAATGAGCTAAACTCGGGAAAAGTGTGGTTTGTTGACAATGAAATGTAAGGGTAGGTAGTGGAGTTTTTCTCGTACGACACAGGTTAGCTGGAGTTGTGTGCCTGCTAGGAGAAATGCCATTTCTGCCAGATCAAAGCTGTTGCCTGTCTACTTTAAATTCCAGCCTTCCGCACATCACCGTTCAATATTTCAGTTTAGGGTGTTTGTAAGATCAAAAGTGAGAAATACAGAGTGTAATGGTAGAGATCAATTTTTTACTCAAGTGTAGGAGGGATTTGGATATTTTATAAGCTCTTCGACAAGCCCTTTACAACATTTTAGACTATGAAATTCTTTAGCTCTTGCCTTATAGACTTTCCAACCTGTCTGAGGTTATATTTGAACTGTTAGCTAATTAATGACTGATGACATGACTTGATTACTCTTTTCTGATTTGTAAATTGTATACTATTCTATGAATGCGGCATCATTTGGTTTTCTTTCATTGTGAAATATTTTAACTAAATTGTTTGCTTCCAATTAACTCATTTCAAAAACCGATGAAAAACAGATTTGGGGGCACAGTGTTTCACAGTTATCTGGAAATTTTCCCCAAATTTATCACTATTTTTACTCTCCACGCTGCGACTATTAGTCATGAAAAAACATACAGTATATTTAGCACTCACTGTGGGAGTACCCTTTTTACGTTTTTTGTAAAGAACCTGCTTGAAAATAAATATGAAAAAAGCCACTAAAATTGCCCGATGAAACACTGTACAGTAAATGGTATGCCATTAGGGCACAAGCAATCATTTGCTTATATTGTACTCAAGAGCCTAATATATATTTTAATGTATTCGCTTCCTGTTTTTTTTTTTAAGTTGTTTTCTTGAAAATGCTTTAAATTGAATAATAACAGCATCTAAGATGTCCAAGAATTTTAGTAATTTGTGATTATTATTGTTAATGAGGGAATGAGGAATGAATGATGTCAAATTTGACTTAAGGACAATTACTATTTGTACAAACACAAAATGTAATAATAATGAAGCATTGTTTTTTTTACGAATATTTTGTGAAATTATATAGAAATGCATATTTCAAAATGTTGCCTTTTAGAGGAGTGTGGATGTGCTCATGTAAATCTGTTCTTGACAAAATGGTTGTCTTGTCTTCTCTGAAAAGAAGAAAACCATTCTACTTAGTTCCTTTGCCCCAAGGACAAACTACCCTGAGGGATTATGTCCATCCATCCATTTTAAGTCACCACTTAGCCAATCAGGGTTGCAGTGACCCGGAGCCAATCCCCCCGAAATCCCAGAGTATGAGAGAAGGGCAATTTAGAGTCCATATCCGCCACATCTTTTAGGAGAAAACCAGATTTCTGAAGGAAAAAAAAGCCTTCCTGAGCTCAGGGGCCAGATTCAAACCTGCAACCCCAGAGGTGTAAAGAAGCAGATTACCTGCTCAGCTTTTGCTCCGTCCTTCCTAGGTGGTCAGGAAATTGTGCGTCTTCCTTTAACAACAAGTGGATAAACCACAGACAGCCAGAAGCTGATTCCAACCTAATTAAAAAAAAACAAGGATTATGGGTCTCTATTTATATAATGACAGGGGAGGTAATATGCTATGTGATGTGTTTATTTTAGACTAGCATATATATACTGTACCAGGTACATAAAGAAGACGTCAACTAAATGAACCATCCGATTTTATTAAAGCGAACCTAGGCATTGAGTTTATGAGATTCTCTCGAAGCCATGACAACCTTTACTCTGCTGCCTCTGTGAGACTTACTTTCTTTTATCTATTTCACATACATGACAGGAGAATCCAGGCCATGGTTCCCATAGGGTCCGTACTGAGCCCACAATCAAACAACGCGCATTAAAAACAACACGCGTCGTCCGACGACAGTCCCTGAATAACCGAAGATGCGGGTGCACTAACCATCCAGTGTTTGTTTATTTGTATAATTATTTGCCGTTATATTTTTGCAGTTAGATTTGAAAGTAAAGCAAGAGTATTAGAACTTCCACAGGAAACGGGTGATCATTCGTCTTTGGATTGCAGGATCACAGAAGGACTGACTTGTGCACAATCTTAGTTACACAGCTGCTTCACTCCTGTGCCTCCTTCCTACCTCCTCTCATGTTGGATCAGCAGATAAATGCCTCATTCGCACTGGAAATGTCAGCCAGCGCTGCCTGTCCTAGTGTGTTGTGAAGGATCCGATGGGACGCAGATTAGACTGCATGGTGGGGCGGGGCAGAGACTGTCTGGGGGTGGGTTGTGGTTTGCGATTGGTGATTATTGGTGATCAGAAAAAGCCACTCAGGAGCTGAAAAGCATCACCAGGGCCAGTGCTCAGGCAGCTCCCTCCGCTTGTCCCTGAAGCACACGCTCGTGGGAATTTTACTTACAGAAAAATGTCCTGAGGGCAGACTGGAATATGATTGGTTCAGAGCGATAACCAATCAGATTGTAGAGAAGGTGGGTCCAAGTAACTTGAGGAGGCGGGACCAAAACATCTGATTGGTTAGTCCTGCCTCCTCTAGTTGCTTGGACTCATCTCGTCTACAGTCTGATTAGTTATCGCTATGAACCAATCATTTTTTTTTTGTTCTGCCCTCAGAACATTTTTCTGTAAGAAAAACTTTCATGAGCGAAGCACGTCACCTGTGGAGCAGATGCAGGCGTCAACACCGTTGCTAAATGCTAATAATGCCTCTCATGGGTTCTAAGTGTACAAATGGACTGTTTCATATGTTCCTTGATTTAATCAGTTTGCTTAATTCAGGGCTGGCCTACCTTAAAGATGACACAGGCGATTGCCTAGGGTCCCATTTGATCAGGGGGTGCAGAAATATCTCTGGTTGCATTCCGTGACATTAGTTATTTACACAAGTTTTAATATTTCACGAATTTTTTTGGTGAAACAGATGTGAGCTAGCTAGTACTCTATGCGACTGAAATGTTTTCTAATATAAATGGATTGACATAATTCGTTTTCTGCTGCTCTGAGAGGACTCAGTAGAATCTCCCCTGGGAGACGGCAGGACAACCAGAGCTGGCCCTGCCTTAATTTAATCGGAAGAGGAAGCTAGTTTTTGCCCAAAAATGCATACACACTGATCTACAGTGCAGCAGAAATGTGTCAGGTTACCTCAGAGTCTACTGCCGCTCGTCTTTAAAACTGGTGTAAAGGAATGAAAGCCGCTATTGCAACAATACTTCTCCTTTTCACTTCCAGTTTGGCAACTGTTCTTCAAAAGAGGCTTCGAAACATAAAATATTCCGTAAGGGATGGGGGGGGGGGGGTGGGTTGGAGGTGCACATCGGATTACAGCAACACACGAAGGGTTACCGTGAGCAGACCGCTCCCTCGGATGTCTGTCTTCATTACTCCCCATTTTGCTGCCATATAAAACTTTCCCAAGGAGCCCAGATACAGGACAAAATAAAATCCAGCTGGATTTTTCACTGCCATCACATGACACAGGACTAGATTGAACACAAGGGGGTAAAACACTGTAGGAAATAATCAGCAATGACGGTTATGGGCTACCCTTCTGTCCTGTGTCCTGGGGTGGGATCTAGCCCTCCTCATCTTATAATAATAATAATAATAGTAATTCTTCTTCTTCTTCTTCTTCTTCTTCTTCTTCTTCTTATTATTATTATTATTATTATTATTATTATTATTATTATTATTATTGTAGGCTCTGGGCCCGCCATGACTCTGAATAGGACAGTTTCTGAAAATGGATGGATTATTATTATTATTGTTGTTGTTGTTGTTTTGTTTATTGTAAGTCTGCAGCCATTATATCTCTGCCTTTTATGCTGCTGCTGTCTTGCTTCCATACGTTACACTATGAATGTACCTTTGTTTACTGTGGTAACCCTGCTCCTTCAATGCTGTTTGCATGTTGCACTGTGACCTCAGGGGGATATTCCGCGGCACCGTATACCTGCATATGCACCCTGGGACAATAAAGACCACTTGATTTGACTTGAGTTGACTGTATTTTGTATTTAAACGTCCAAAATATCTTTCGTTTGCATTGAACTTCACTTCATTTCCAGTCAGATTTTTATAGGTTACAATTAGATGCGCTATTTTTTTTATGGCTCGATGCAAGATCTGAACAAATGGAAATTTCCGATTTCCAAGGTTGGTTTATTCTAGTATGTCCCGATGTGCGGGAAGAGAGACGGTAATGAGCTTCGGAGGAGCAGGTGTGTGAACGCACAGGGCAGGAACCTGCCTCTGCTCGCTCTCCCGGAACAAGGTGAAACCATCCCGAGCCATAATTGTGATGAATGTCTCAAAGTCCCGAGGACACCGGAGACACAGGGGACCGTTAGTGTGGCGTACGAATACGATAATTTTATCACTTGTAACAATTGTACGTTAACACTTTGCGACATTCTGAGTGCAATGCAGGCGGAAGGGTTAATTTATTTTGCTAACAAGGTCTCTGAGATCAAGCTGAGTTGATAAGAATTCTGGGTTAGATCAAGAAATTGATGTATATGAGAAATCTTGTGGCATTCTTACTGTATGTTAAGAAAAATTCTTGGGCCTGATATTTAATTGCTTATGTTCGTCCCCCTCCCCCTAATTTTTCCCCATTTTAGGTCGCCACTCAGGTCTCCTTCCTCAAGCTATACACCCCCACGGACTTGGGAAGGGAACAGACAGACACGAGCCACTCTTATCGTCTGTGGGGGGAGGAGCCAGCTATGACTTTATGCTGTGTGGGCACGGACTTCACCAGGGCTCACGACAAACGTGAGTGAAATCTCCATCGTCTGGATTGCGTTGCGAGTCCCAGCAGGAGTCCTGGCACGCAGCCGGAGTAGCCGTCAAGCCTGGGTGACGGTGCCCGGGCCAGCTTGAATTCTTAATGTCCTCTTTCTGAGGACGGCTAATGTGGCACAGTGTTGACAGAATCGCTACCACACATCTTACTTTTCCGGCTAAAGCAGCGGGTCGGTACCTAGATTATAAACCGTGTTTTGAAGAAAGTGGAAAAATCCGGAACAAGCTGATGATTTTCTCCCCGACATTGTACTTCTAATTCAGCACATAATCTAATACAGCCCTCCGCCGGCGCCGGCCTCCGCTGCTCTCGCTGCCCATCCATAATTAAACACGCTGTGCGAGCCCGTCCGCTTCGCAATGCCTCACACGTTTAGCCGGAGAATTGGCTTGAAAGGATTCGTTTGCCGGGGAACGTTGGGTGTAGCTTGACCCCTTAACCTCAAGTCAAACATGAATAATTATAACTGTCCTTGGGCTGAGCTTAAAGATTCATCCTTTGTTGCCCGATATCATAACCCCTTCAACGGTACAGGGTGCAGGAAGCCCCCCGGTCACAAAGGGATCCATTCCCTACGTCTTTAAGTTGAATTTGCAGGTGAGTTAGAACAATAAAAATATAGTAAATAACAACAACATAATAATAATAATAATAATAATAATAATAAAGAGCCATGCAATGTTTCCATGAACGGCACAAAGCAGTGTGTGTGTTCATTGTTAAAAACCATTTATTTAACTGAATTTGTAATATAATAAGCTTCACAGCAGTCCATTAGTAAGTACGGGTGGTCCATAAATTGGACATTCTTAACCCGGGGATTAACTGTAGTTGGACCACAAAATCCATCAGCATTTCTGAATAATGGACTCATCAGATGTCAGCTTTCAACGTGAAGCTGAAAGACAGCGGGCACTAGTTTTTAATAGCTCTGCAATTTGTAAATATCATTCCATTCATTTAATTTAGGTTCTGAGTAGTTTGATCCTGTCTAGTGACACTTGGATAATTCCAGAAAAGCATTCGGGCTAAGTATTATAATTTTTCAGTTTCTTATAGTACATCATCACGTGAAATCACGATAATTAACAAAGCGTGCAATGATGTGTGGGTGAACCTTGCACACTGCATGTATTTCTGATCGGGCGGTTCTTCGCTAATTTTTGAATCCGTCAAGGTTGGGCGGAATGTTTTTCTGCCTCAATTTTGCTACCTTAAATGAGGGAAGTGAGATGACACATTGGCAGGAGAGCCTGACGTCTGGCAGGCTGCAGGCCCTGGGATTAACTGCAACCCTGGACGTGTTTCCAAGCCAGACCTGCAGCTGTAGACTGTAGCGCAGTAACAGGAGTCTTTACAGAAGCTAATCCGCTCCCCAAAGTATTTCCCCTCCTTGAGGATAATTGTGTTCTCTCAAATGGCTGTTGAGCAAACTGACGGATACGCTTGGTCGGCTGCCCAAAGCACACCCCCGCCCCCCAACCCATGTCAGCACTGAAGACCTGCTTAACACGACCCTCCAGTTGTGTCGAGCAAGACTTCAGCTGTCAATGGGAGAAAATACAAATTAACCACCATCTTATCCCATTTTTTCCTCTAGTATCGTACCTGCTTAACAAAAATGTCAGAGGACGTTGCTGAGCCCATTATAAGAGACACATTCAGAAGAAAATATCTCTGTTATTAAGTACCTAGGCGTATTCTTTAATACATACATTTATTAGGCTATATACTTAACCAAACTTTGATTTTCTATGCTTTAATATTGAATATATTAATTAACTCAATTGAATGACATCCATAACTAATTTTGAGATAAAAACCTACCGGCATTATATGTACTATGTATAAAATGATCATCTTATCCATCTATGCTTCTTTTAACTACTTGTCCAGTATAGGGTTGGCAAGAAGAGGGGGGGAGGGAGCATTTTCAGACAGCAGGGGGCATAAGTGACATCATGCCCAGGGTGCAGGGCCAGCTGAAGCCCCCCCCCCCCCCAACCACTACCTGAATTGCCAAAGTCAATGCAAACAATTGGAATTTTATTCATTGTTTAATATAATATAATAATGCATCGAATAATATAAAATCAGCTGCTTTGTTGTAACTTGTTATTTCTTTGATCATGTTATTTGGTATTTATATGAGATTAATCACCAAGGCAATTAATCGTGATAAAAAAAAAAAATAATCGTTTGACAGCCCTATCAAAGATTTTTTTTTCACACTGTGCTAACCTGACAGCGTCCTTGACACCTTTCCCTGCAAAAGCACAGCGCTCATCGTCCGAAACAAATTGAAATTGGCTGGCTAAGTCGGCGCCCCCTATGTGGTGTAGCTGTTCTCCGCCGGCACCACAGAGGGCGTGAATACTAGGGGCACCAGCCAGCTGATTTCAGTCTGTTTCGGACACGGCGCCCCTCGGAATTCTGCGCCTTAAGCCCTATCAGCCCTCGATACTCTGCTTCCTGTATACACACACACAAACACACAGGCAAAGTATAAAATCTAAAAACTAAATAGACTGGCATCTCTTGTCACATAAAGCACCATCTTTCCACCGAGGTATCTAAAGCCCCCCCCCCCCCCCCGCCACCCCCTCCAAACTTTTGTACAAGCCAATTCAATATACAGCTTTTTCTCTGAAATGTCAGAGGCACACGACGGCATTTGATAATTTCTACTTCAGAATTTCTGTGCCATACCTGTGAGGAACTAAAGAGCCGGCTGAACTCCCTGAGAATCCTGGCAATTTCCATCTCATTCGCTCTGGCTGGTGGGTCCCTACTGCGTTCCCGCTGTAGCGCACTGTCAGGTAATGGAGCTGTTGA
The DNA here is from genome assembly GCF_048594095.1 of Paramormyrops kingsleyae. Taxonomy (NCBI): domain Eukaryota; kingdom Metazoa; phylum Chordata; class Actinopteri; order Osteoglossiformes; family Mormyridae; genus Paramormyrops; species Paramormyrops kingsleyae. The sequence continues at coordinate 29,846,444 of NC_132821.1, read as the reverse complement.
ATAGTGTATTTGCACACACACAGAGACTCGCACACGTTATGAGCATGGAAACGTGTCAATGTCACTTGCAGGTATCTGTCCGTCTGTCTGCTTTTCCGGCGTTCCGAAACACTGGGTGCCTCTCTTTGACATGTTCGTGGGTTCAACACATTGGCCTGATTTCATTTTATATAATCAGTGAGCATCATGTATCAAACAGACACAAAGCATTTATTAAGGCAAAACATGTATGACACCGTTCAAATTGCAGTTACAGCTGATAACATCAAAAAATTTGGACGCACGGCATGTACATCTTATATTTTTATTGATATGCCCCCCCAGTGCATGCTGTAAAGTTTTTATAATCAGGAGGGGTTGAGCAGCCAGTTGATCTTGAACCCGTCGAGGATTTCTAGCTCCTTCCCTGGGAGATTTTGGTTCCTCTTCTCTTTTCTCATCTGGCATTCCTTCTTTTGTTCTTTGTCCTCCCTTTTTCCCTTTCTTTGAATTATTCTGTATAAATGATACAGGAATGTATCCCAGCACGTCCATGTAAAGCACTTCAGAGTGACTCTGTTGTGAAAGGCGCTATATAAAAATGCACTGCATTGTTTTTTTGTTAGCGTTTACTAGCTAGAAATATTGACGTCTCACGCCTTTCCTCAGCTACCTCCAGGTTTCTCACACATGCACATAAACAGAGCGAGCCGAACAGATATTTAAAAGTAAATAACTTTCAAATATGTTTTGTTTCATTCCGCATTTTAACTAGCACATTTGTCACAGATTAACACGAGGTGGTATTGTTCCAAGTAATTTTCCATGTTGGGTACGACCGAGCCTGGATCACTTTGCTTCAAAGAAAACTTTTTTTCATTGTTTGATGCATAAAGATGAAATGTCAAACATTTCTCTTTTGGAGTACATAATCAGATTCTTCATGCCTGCCATATGGGGCCCTCAGTTTCTGAGTGTTCAATTGTTGCACGCAACTATTGAAATGTAGCTTACAGTAAAGATGCACCTGATGTAATCTGAACATTGGAAACTGAAATAAACTGTCAGGATCGGTCCCGGTCTTGTCCCATTCTGTCCGACGTCTCCCGAAGTTCTCCATCTGGCCAGCAGGTGGCTCTGATCATCCCATTCTATCCCTTGTGTTCCCCAGTGTTGTTTTCCCTGTTCCTTGGACTGCCACGTGGATGAGGGGGCTGAATGTGTGGCTGAGTAATCGTCCATCCCAAACCGTCGTGAGTTTGGACATTTTTGGGAATTCGTGGCCCAAAACTCTCTTTTTTGTCAGTCCTGTCTTGATCATGTTCCTTGTGTTTATGCACCCTAGTTTGGCCTTTGTCTGGAGTGTCATTGTTTAACTTCATATCTAAGAGCTGTCTTCTTTGTATTTCGTACTTTCAATACACACACACACACACACACATACATTTTTTTTATGATGACTATTGATTTCCTAGGCATGAATTTAGTCCAGTTGCCCATTGACCTAATGCATGTTTTGGCTCGAGAAGAGTCTGAATATTAAATTCAGCACCATTTCTGCTCCTCGTACAGCACTGGAAAGTTGGAGCATGAAATTCAGAGAGGAAATTTGTATAAAGCTGTAGAAAACCTTGAAGCTCTGTTTCCTGCAAATGTCCAGTACATTCCAGCAGCCTCCAACATATTTTTATTATTAAGCTACAGTAAATATCAGCAAAATCTAACCTTGTCCTTAGCGACTGTCAGTTTAATATTTAATTCAGGTTATTCATACTATATTTATTTAAGTCCAGTTTCTGAGTGACAATCTATCATTTCTTACCTTGGCTGAAAGTGTTGAGTATCTGCAAAGCACCCAATGATAACCTCAATGATGATGCTCCCAAATCATCGGGAACTTTTTAACCTTTTTGGCATGTTGACCATTCAATTTCCGTTTCTCGATAATATGCAGCGAACAAATTTGAATTTTTTCTGACCCAAAACATACGTAACCTACCCACCCTCCATTACAGCCTGCATTCAGCGAAGTCACTCCCATTTTCTTATTTAAATAGCAAGGCATTCAGATATTTTGATGTTAAAGACATAGAGCAAAAACATTAACCTTAAAAATTACTTGGCACGTAAGGCTCATCTGCTTAAATTTCATAGATTGACCAGATGACATTTTATTTACAACCCTTTGATGGCAGAACTAAATTTTGCATACATACATTATAAGATTTAGTCAACAAATTTTGGGCTTGTTGTCACAAAGCTAGACTACTCTAGTTCATATTTCAGCTCAATTGTTTAAATAAAGAAAGAACTGAGAGTTATTGCAATAAACACGTTTATCTTGCTTACTTAATTAGAACATTGAAAAACATTACAAAAGCAACAAACATAGGATGAATTTTATTACCTACTGCCTAACCCCCAAAATATGGTTTTGCCGACAGTATTAACGATACTTCTTCTCTTTGTGTGTAGCTTGGCTTGCCAATAGTTTAATACCGTAACTGTAATATTGCAATGTCAAGTTTCATCAAGGATATTTGCCGCGAATATTAGTAGCCAGGGTTCCAGTTGATACCGGAATATGAAATGCAACGATCGAATCCTATTACAAACATGCAAGGTGCATGTTGTTGGTTCGCTGCAGATCATACCTTCTCAATAGATGCCAGTGAGTGACGGATTTTATTACAGGGAAAAGGTGACGTTTGGGAAATACGTCGAATTGCCCACAGGGTAGGATTCTTAAAAGGTAAAGACAGCTAATATATTGACCTCTTTTTGCCTTTCCCTATCGGAAACTTTACGCATTATTCTGGTGACTTGTTTGCCGTGTAGTTTGTTGTTGTTACTCGTTTGTCCATTGAGGCATGGAGTAGTGATGATTCACTCTCAGCTTCTGACAGAAGCAAATCGTCGGAACCAAATTGAGGTCTACCGCAATGTGATTCAGGTGTTCAAAAGCCAGTGAGGCTCTGGATGGTCCCTCCCTGACAGCAACAGTGCACCCTCCTCCGTCGGTTGATAAGAGCAGCGGGTGTCAATGACATGGGATGGTTTCCATGGCTTCCAGTAGCCCCGCGGTAACTGTCGGTTCGGCTGTTTGCCCATAAAACTGTCATTCTCGTATTTTTCTCCCAATAGTGACATCACCCTGAGCCTTTTACGATTTGCAATTTCTGCTTCTTATCCTTTGAACTGACAGGGTAATGATCAACTTATTTATGTATATCTTTGTTTCTTGTCACTGCATCTGGCCCTGTATCGCAGCGGAGCCTTCGGCCGCCGAACCCAATAGGTACCCGCGCGTTTGTGAGCATCAGATTAATCGAGTGTGTGATTTGTGAAAAATTACACCCCGGGTAAGTGTGAGTTAGCAGGAGAACGCGACATTTCACAGCTAGTTTCTCTAAAAATAAAGGAAGTGATGCAACGTGGTCTATGTCACACACTTTGGTTCCCACTTCTCCTGAAATACGGCTGGGTGCCCAAAGTGTTTGAAAAAAAACACTGCAAAGTGTAAAGCAAATGTAAAACAGCCTTTAGGGCAAATGAAGGCATTGTCACTGTCACTTACTAGGCTGTATTACAAACAAGTAAACATACAAACAAAGACTCCAAGGCCTTGCTTCTGTAGTTGATTATAAAAACTGTTGAAGTAACAGTCTTTAAATACTGGGAATCTCACTATACGCGGCTCATCTGGGCAGGTTCATCCAGTTTTAATTTTAGCTCGACAAAACACTTTCAATTTTTGCAAGCAATGAATAGACTACTGAACTTCGTATTTATGAATTGTGTGTATATATATAATTGCAGCAGCTCTGAAAGGCCCAGAACAGAAGCTGAATAATGTGATATTGTGAGAAGACAGCCTGGGGGTAAGTGGGTGGGTGGGGTATATATATTTTTTTCTGCACTGAAGGCTCTATATCAGGAAGACGTTTAAAGTTCAGCACCATGGACAGCTGCCGTCCTCGCTCTCCCCTGCGCACCTGTCTCCATCTCTTACAGCAGCCTATCTGCTTTGCACAGAACCTCCTTTCTAGTGCGCAAAGCCACCGTCTCCCTGTTTATTTTGGATAATTACCTGAAATGAGGTTTATTAATTACACGTTCGCTTCCGTGGCCTGCACGACGAAGGCTGCAAATAAGGGTCGCACAACAATCGTTTGTTGAGATCTTAGGCGATAAGTTTACAAATGTGTTTCAAATCCTTCTCTACCGTCCATGATACACACGATCCATCCCTGCAACATTTTAATTCTGACCTCTCTGGGTAAAACTGTGGCAGCCAATTGATGCACCATTTTCATTTAAAATAATAAAAAAAAACATCATTGACTCTCATTATGAATAAATCTCTAGTCTTCGCGTTCATATTAGGAAGCCGTTCATATGTGAAAGCTGAGGTCGTAACTGAATTGGTCCAAACCAGAGGCATAACGATGAGAGGACGGACGCAATAATGTGCATGGTTACCATGGGAACATTTGTTTGCAATAAACTGCCCACCAAGCTGCCTTTGCAGACTTTTTTCGCCACTTTTAGTAGGTAGAATATTTATGAAAAATAGAGAAAATCAGCACAGGTGATTTACTTTTGCAGTTTATATAAAACATTTAACATTTTCAGGGCCAATTACAATTTTATTGTGTCCTACCACTTGATAAATAAAGCTATCTTTATATTTCATACTGTATTACATTGTATTCCGAGGTTTATAGTTAGTCTGAAGTTGCTATGGTAAATGTATGTCACATGACATACTTTGGAACCATACGATTAAAAAAAAAACCTAGCCGTTTAAAATGACATTTTAAAATGACCATGAAAGGTGTTTAACACCAATTATTGTACATTTATGTATCTGCCCTGGGCTTTTTGACCGCATCGAGCGATAATGTTTCAGTCATAGCAGACAGCAAAAGCTGCACGTGCGGGTCAGCGGTGACAGATCACATGGGTAACCGGCGGATGTCTCTGTCCCAATCTGTCGGTACCGCAAGCGATTTTACCTGAGCAATCGTCAATAGCTGACGGTCATGAGAGGCCTTTAATGGCTCCTGCAGACAAACACTTTCTGTGGTTTCGTGTTTCTCAGAGAGGGAAATATGGTATGCCAAGGCGACCAATCAACAAATTCATACGGCTATCTATCTATCTATCTATCTATCTATCTATCTATCTATCTATCTTTCTGCTTTACCACATAATTACATGAGCCAAGAAAGCAGCTCAATATACATTTCATATAAAATAAAACATATGAAGAAGGCTAAATCCATCTGTCGATAATCCCATGTCTTTATCAGCCATGACTAATACCACGCCGAACATGCAAACATATGTATTTCGTAGATATGCTCCTATTTAGCATGTATTGATTTTTTTTAACCACACTCAAAGTATTTGGGGCACAGACTGTTCATCATTTACTTCGTACTTATTTTCCCACCACAAAGGCAGTATGGAAACAACATCTATCGGGGCGAGTCAAGAAGGAGAGCAGGCTGAATAGCACAGAAGGGCTACTCACGGAGATGTGGAAGCTCCCTCTCCCATCTCACTGTCCAGTCATATCATGTTATCGTGACTTTACTTTCTTCCGGTTTGGTAAACCTTGGCTCAAACACAATTTGCTCCACACACACAGACACAGACAGACACTCACACACATACACACACTTCAATGGTTGCCATAACCACAACATATTGCATTTAGTGCTTGTAGTATTTCTGCTGAAAGCATCTTATTGCACAGGCCTGATGTGAGCAATAGGAGAGCTGACCATAAACCCATCCACATGGGACTCAATGCACACAAAGACGAGGCTGTTTTTCTGCAAAGCATGGAGGAAAAAATTAGTTACAGCAGTGATTTTAATCCCACGCAAACTCGAACTGTCTTTGATTTTCAGCACGCAATTTTTTTTCCCTCGTAAACTGAGAGCAATTACATTGATATGGTTATTCGGTAGTTGTTACATATACTGTGTTTTTGTGTTTCTTATTAAATTATGCATGAGAAAATAGCCTCTGTTTATTTAAGGTTTTATTATCACAGGTCTTAGCGAAGATGTAAATGACGATGTATGATGAACAAAATCTCTTAACTCCATAATGATTACAGATTTTTATCCGTGCTCTGCTTTAGTCAAACACAGATCCCGGAGACAATGTGCACGAGGGAATTTGGGCTGAAGTCAAAAAATCTTCTATTATCAGAGCAGTTTTCTTGTTTTAAAATGTCCTCGAGTCTGGGTTGCAAAACATGTATAAGAGTCTTAATTGATAGTCACAGGTGTGCTGTCGATTTTAGCTGTAAAAAGTCTCTGTTCCCTTTCAGAGTTTCCCACTAAGGTTTAGTGATCTGCCCCAATTAATCATCTTAAAAGTATATATGGAAGGCCTTGTGAGAGAATTTCGTAGATGATGAGAGGAATATTGGGCGCTGGCAGGCATTTCCCGCTTAGAAAAGAAAAAAATATACTCCTTTCTCCTAGCAGTACTTGTCAGACAGCATTAAGTGTTAGCAAACTGGGTCAACCCAGTTCCTACATCCCAGTCTTGCCTTTTCCTCTTTTGAAAGGGAGGAAAACTGTTGGCTCAAGCAAAGATTACATCGTTTTACTTCACTCTTTCTCACCATCACTTAATATGTGCTTGAGAGCAAAGCGAACTGTGCTGAACTCACCGGCCCAGGCCTAAAATGCTATCTGCAGAACATAACAGCAATGACTCACTGTTAGCCAATTGTTAGCCAATTTCTTCAAATAAAGGAAACTAAGGAGCACATGCCCACAAGTTATAATGGCACTATAACCCATACAAAAGCTTCATAACCCTATTTTTTGCTCATCAAAGTGGAGTCCAGAGATTGTGTTTATTGTTGCAATATTTTTTGTGCTGGTTCAAACCTAATTATGAAACAGGAATCTGATAAGCATATAACATATAATTGTAAGCTGGGTGAAGGAAGGACTGTGATGCAGTTATCACAGAACAAATGAAATATTTACAGAGGCCCAAGAGTACGGGAAATGTGCTCAAGGTTTGTCACTGATTTGTCAAAAAAAAAGCATTATGTCGACTAAGAAAAAATAAAAGAAAAGGCAATGAAAAATAAACCCAGTGCCTCATAACTCCAGCAAATAAACACATTGTTTCACAGTCATTTGATTTACAATCCTGTGCATGGTGTGAATATGACCTTTTCCTTCCAAAAAAAGTGAAAAGAATTTCCGTTATTCCGTTCTCCAAGGAGGTGATGTCGTTACCGGAGAGGCAAGGTCATTCTAAAAGCATCAGCTATCTGTTTTCGTCTCTCCTATAACAACCACATTGTCACTGAGCAGTCAAGATTATGCTTTGTTTGTAAAATATAAATGTTTATATAAATCCGTAAAACTAGTAGCTAAATTCATGGATGATTGCTTCATGGTGGCTTTTTTTCTAGGATTCAGTGATCAGCACTTATAAATATTCCCTGCTGTACTCTGACGTGAATACGTCACATAATGTGTGGCTGACTTCTTCTGTATACTCAGTACACATTCTCAAGCTGCCCGATTGGGTACTGAGTATGAAATGCTGCACGCTCTGTGTTTTAGGCCGTGCTGCAGAAGTTTGTACGATTACCGAAGCCTAATTTAAATGTCCATCAGTACCGTAACAATCATTGGTATTTTACACCAAGGCTGTTTTGATTCTCACTTTTGGTTTATAGTTTTTGTTTCCTTTTCTTTGTTTTTACTATTTAATCTTTGCTTTAGTCTCAATAGCTGTATCGAGTCTGGTAATTACTAATTAAATTTTTTCTATTGATTGATTTCTTTTTCATTCTTCAAAGAACACATTATTTCCATCTATGCACATTGGAATTTATATATTCACAGTATATTTCCAGGCATATAGACGCTGTCTATCCCATGAACAACACTCCTGCATGGCCTCCATAGACTGAATAAAGATGTATGTCTTTCAAGCCGTCAGTAACATAATCTCCATCTCAGTACAGGGTGATTATATAACTGCAGCACATTTCCAGGTATATACAGTATATATTAGAAGAGACCCTCTGAATGGTTTTTATGGATGGAATAAAGATGCATATCACCCACACTGTCAGTAACAGTATCTACATCTCTGCAAAACAGCATTACTTAATGTGTGGTACCCTGAATGTTATAACCTGTAAAAAACAAAAAAGAAAAAAAACAAAAATATGCATTTTAAAAAGTGTATATTTGTGTTATAAACATATCACATCTTGCTTATGAGCATAACTGCATTCTTTATGTGTTCTATCACTAGCGATTCATGCTGATACTGAAGACTGATGATTTCTGTAGAATCTAGCACCATGAAACACCTGCTCCCCTCTCTTCCTTTCTACTTCCTGATTGACCAAAGCTTTCATTACATCGTTCCATCATTCACAACTGAGTCATTGTGACACGTGTGCATAACGCCGTCAGCAACATTAGATGTCACTTAACTCACTGAAAGCGATTTATAAATGCATCTGAACATTTATGCTTTTTCCTACATACTGGATTTAGATTTTCTTATCTGCAGTGCTCCTGTCTGTATTTGTACATTGTTTAAATGTTGGAAAGATGCACACATTATTTCTCTGAGGAAGAAACAGGTATCCACTAAAATAATTAAATCAGATGTTTATTTTATCATCGATTCCTATTATAGCATCTGTGTAGATATCATTTATTTTTTTGAGTATGAACTGAATCAGAGATGACAGATGACATACCCAGGTTTAGAGATACTGATTTTTTCATTTTTTCACTACACATTATTCCCTTTCGTGCCCCTGACTCTGTAACTGCTAAGGATGTGACATCATTAAAAAAAAGGAGTCATGCTCATTGATTCCACATCCCAGACTATCTCAGCTTGACGCTGACGAACTGTTGGCATCGGCCTGGCCATTATACACCACAGCGCTCGACGAAATTTAACAGGAAGCAGCGAGCATGCACAGGAAGTGAGGCGTACAGTTTTTCAGACTGCGGCTGAGGCTTCAAATTTACCTTAGTGCTCAGAGCATTTATGGCAGGTCCGGAAAAAAACATGGCAGGGAAGAGGTACTGCTTGTTGCAAACAGCCCAGTGATTTATTTAGTCAGATGTCAGTTTTTGAAAGCATATTTTAATGTTTATTTACATACCGTGACAACAGAAAAGTAAATGGAATGTCCCTCAGCTCCAATATACCATTAATGATATCTAAAAAAGACATGTACTGTATAGGACTAGCATTGCCTCAAGGGTGCGTCCATTCCTGTGCCTGGGATAGTCCCCGAGCCGCCCCAGGGTAAGAGTTTAGAAGAGTGAGGGATGGATGGATGGATGGATGGATGGATGGACCAATATACCATATTTATCAGCATATAGAAGCAATTTTCATATATATAAATTTTCTATGAATGCTATGTCTACTACAATCTAGGAACATATTCATGACACATTATAAAGCACCTCTCTTCTATAATGCTGCAAGCATCAGAACCTCAAATAGAGGCATATATACAGACACACACACACACACACATATGCCTTTTAAAACTGGCAGTAGTGCTCTAAGTTATACACATTTCGATTAGCTCAATCTTCCGCTTTTTGTCCTCTGTGGGTCATTACTGCTGAGAAAAGGCCCCGTGTTCCATATCAAAACAGTGACAATATATTATTCCCTTCCTCTGTTGACGTCTCATTCCATCAGTGGGGAGGATCGATTCCCGTCGCGCCCGCTGTAGCCGCTGGAAGTCATTTCTCCGGCAAAGCCTCATTTCAGAGGTGCTTCTACATGTGTAGATGGCAAGAAAAGCCTAACAAGGCACTGAAGATAAATACGAACGACGCTTGTAGTCGATTAATAGCGTAAATGACCTCATGAACATGATCGTTTATTGTTTGTAGATTATTGTTTGTTTGATCTATAACTTGATGAGCCACCTTGAGCTGAATGTGTGTCAAAGTGGATGGTAAAAAAACAGACTTTATATAAATATAGTTACAATTTTAATTCATAGTGCGAATTTGCAGGCACAACTTCAGCATTTCCATGGCAACATTCCTAAAGGCGAGCTCCAGGAACCCGGCATAATGACACAGAGTGAATAATCACGTGCAGCTGGCTTTGCACGTTTGTTTGCAGATGAAATGCCACTGATTAAAGTTTTTGATCCAAAATTTGATACATGCATTGAATGACTCACGAATAATTTTATTTTGAAAATTAACTTATACTGAAATCCTGAATATAGTAACGACTAGCAATAGATGTGTACAATGTGGTAATGTATGCGAATTGCAGAAACAAAATTAACTTTAATTAAATCTACGCGAAGAACATAATGGTACAACTGTGGGTTTTATATATGCCATAAAGGAAAATGTTGCTCCTTTTTAAAGGTAACTAGTAATTGAGGTTTACTGTGTTATGTAGTCAAATTATGTAAACTGTTCATATATAATAAAGCCATCAAGGATTCTTTTAGAAAACTTATTTTGAGGGTGAAATTGCAGTTGAAACTGCAACTTGCTGTGGCCTTTGGAACAGGTGTGTGGCTCGGTGAGCTAAGCCTTTGTTCTTATGTTGGAAGGTTGTTGGTTCAAGTCTGACCTCGGTGAAATAGCTATGGTTACTTAAATAAGGCCCTTAGCTCCCCCGCTCTTTGGTGCTGCAATATGGCTGTCTCTTCACTATAACCACACCTCTTAAGATTGCTCTCACCTGCGTGGAGTACAAGATGGGGGCAAAAAGTGAAATTTCCAATGGAGATTATGAATGCGATACACGGTATGCCATTATCTGCAAATTTTGTTAGTTTGTTTTTGTATTTAATTAAAATACATTTGTGTCAATCATGTGTATCTGTCAAGTGCAATGCAAATCCAGAGCAAGCTGGCTTTATAAACAATCAAGTTTCAAAAATGCAACAGTGCAATCCCCGCGTTACGTTTAGTTACAGTGATGCTGGAAATTACTGACTGTTTCGGTTCCTTTTATTATTTTCCCCGTTGACAGAAAGGTCAGACAAAAAACACGGCACGCATTTAATCAGTTGACAAAGAGCTTTCTTGGAGTGATTAATTGCATGGTGCAGTCCCCGTTATAATGACCAGGTACACAGACAGTAAAGAAATCAGACCTTTTATCACTGTCATATTTATTAAATCATTGAATAATGAAGGCAAGACTGGTCCCTCATGTTTAGCTTGACTTCTTATCTAAAGGGAGAATCAGATGTTTGCCTTATTTAATGCAAAAATGTGCACTCCCTCAACACACATTGGTATAACCTAAGTACTGTAAGAGGCATTTTCAGCAAAATGAACATTTTTCAGTGCTTCCCTTGAAATAATGAAGTTATTTACCTTTGTTTGTCACTACATGTAAAATACGGTAATCTTAATAAAAAAAAAAAACCCTAGCATTATCAGGGAGTACATTTATCACGCAAAAAAATAAGCTTTAATTTTCAAGGGAAATGTGTTTTGTTCAGTGTATGTTGAGATAGGGTTCAACGATTACGGTTAGCTCATGAGAGATTTACTTACTTAAACATGTTCTGAGGGCAGAACGGAAAATGATTGGTTCAGAGAGATAGCCAATCAGACAATAGAGGAGGTGGGTCCAAGCAACTAGAGGAGGCAGGACCAACATTGTCTTGGTCCCTCCTCCTCTAGTTGCTTGGACCCGCCTCCTCTACAATTTAATTGTATATCTCTCTGAACCGTCATTTTTCGTTCTGCCCTCAGAGTATTTTTGTGTAAGTAAAACTCCAACGATCTTACTGTTTGTTATCGACCTCCTGTCGACTGGCTTACAAAATGTCACTTCAGATTGTCTGCTTTTACAGCTGGAGTGTAAAGTCAGTTTAACACCATTTCGTAGGTGCCATGCTATTCTCGTGCTATTTTCATGCTATTTTCATGCTAATTTCATGCTAATGCTGCCGCAAAAAGCCTGGCCAAGCATTTCCGGAAAAATCCCCCAAGAACTCCCCCCTCATCCGAAGCCCCAAATGTGGTGACCAGCATGGATGGTTCGCAGGACCATGTGCACGTTCGCTCTCTGTGGTCCGCCGAAGTTTCCGTGGTGCTCTGGCATTTACGCCCACAGCTGTCTCCTTAGCAACTGAAGTCCTCGCACAGAAGACTCCGCGCTGTGGAGAAGAGGCTGCAATTTGCTTGAAACGTGCCGCAAGCACAAAGGGGCCACGCAACCAAGACAGACCCTCCCGGAGGAGATTATGTGTTTGAATGTCATCATTTTTTTCCGCGACGAATCTCATGCTGTCAATATATTACACCATTTTTTGTTATAATAAATTTAAACCCCAGAAGGTTTAAAACCCATATAATTACACAGGGATACAGCAGTTACACCATTAAATATAATTTTATTTGGATGTGTGAAAAATATGCCATTCTGGCTGTTTATCTAAGATTAAACATGAGAAAACTTATTATCGAGTTTTTATTCATATGGATAGAGAAATGCTTTACTTTTCTCCTTAGAAATGAATATTCATAAAGGGTCAATCATTTTGTTTCATTAAAATCGTTATTTAATTTGTAATTGCAGTATGGTCACCACGTTTAACTTCAGTTTCAGTCTGCTATGGGTGAAGTGGCTTTTTATATAAAAAGGGGATCAGTCTTCTTAAACAGCTCTCTAGATATTTTCAGATGTTTTCCATATGTGCTGTCTAAACTCCTTCCTGAAAAATGTATCACCCAGCAGGCACTCGCATTTGTGTCCCCAGTGGGCAAAAAAACCATTGAATGGAAAAATATATCAAATAAGCCAAAGTACAAAGGACTCAATGCGTCTTATGGCTGATCAACTTTTTATCTCGAAAGCAGAAAAGCGATTACGCGTGATTGCGTTCCTGGTGATTGCAGAACGCCATCATACAAAGTGAATTAAATCGAGATTAGAGGCCGTTGTGTGTTAGTCCTGCTAAATGTTACAATCTAGCTTGCCGGTGGCTGGGTAATTATTATGATCTGACAGCATTGTCAGCATAGTGCACATCAAGACAATTTTGGCTGTACAGTGTGATAGGAGTGAATTTCAGTGCATCTTCTCTTTGAAGTCTAGTCATGGCAGTAAAATATTTAAAATGTCAAACTGCCACTTACTTAAATTAAAGCCAAAAGAGTTTGATGATTTAAACATATTGCTGGTTGCTCCGAAACACAAATGACTGCATCCATAAATGTAGAAAACTTCACGAGTTGTAATTGAATTCAGGACCCAGATCTTGGACCTTTTTGTCATAAAGACCTTGGGTCTGGTTGGTGGTTCTGTTACAGGGGACGTAAATGAGCAGGTACCAGATTCCTACACTGAAAGGGTTTTTATATTGTAATTGGGCTGAAGGTAACCTTTGGTTCACAGACCAAAAGACTTGAGGAGAAAATGTGTGAAAATCCTGTTATTGAGCACAGTGAATGGACTTTGCAGGAACACATTTTCTTTCAGTGTTTCATTACAAACAAGCCAAATAATGTGAAAATCCAGCGTACCAACCACTGTGAGGAATTCGTTCACTTATGAAACTGAAGTTTTGGAAACACTCTCCATGAATGCCATGTTTATAAGAATCTATGAACACATTCATGACCATTATAATGCAGTGCATTAAAAACAGGACCATTATAATGCATTATTAAGTCATATATACTGCATTATAGATGAGAGCTTCATTAAATCTTATGAAGTATTATAATCATTATAATGCCTTATGACAGTCATCAGAAGATGTTGTAATGCTTTATGAAGGTGGCTACTGTGCATTATAGATGAGAGCTTCAAGTAAAATGTTACCGAAGTTTCTTTTTGAAAGGTACACGTATTTGGACCTGGGTATTAGCAATCTGTCGCATGACTTGCACAGGATGCACTCTGTGTAAGCTAAGGAGGTGGCTGTCTCTGCTGTGTGTCAAGCCAGGTGAAAATTGGAAAACACAGTCTTCCCGTCCCGCCTCGCCGTGCCGAAACTGCCGTCAGAAGTGCTCGTAGGGTCTTCACGGCTAGACCAGAAATCCAGATGTTAGTTCTTTGGCTGAGCGACGGGGCTTAAATTTGCTCTTATGATGCAAGCTTTGTGTAAGTACCTGGAAGGGCTGTTTCCTCTGAAGGGCAGGGCGGAGGTGACGCCTTGGCCAGTGCTGTCCAAGGACAATGCCTGGGGCTCCGTTATCTACAGCAGGGGGGGTTAAATGGCTACAGGGGATCTGATGTGCCCTTTGTTATGAGGCAGGTTTAAAAAATCATGTCATACGAAAATGCCAACTCTCTGCATGTGAGGCATAAAACGGGCTGTCCTGCAGTCATGTAGTGTCACCAAGTGACAAACAACAGTCTCTGTTTGAACAGGGTGTATTAAAGCATGCGTTAAAACCAGAATTACGTAACTTCTACAAAGCAGTGTAAGATCTGGTAAAATCCATAGCAGTGAAACAGCTGGCAGTAATGATTGTAATTAGTCTGGATCACATTTCACGTACCATCAGAAAAATCCCAGTCTTCGCCGGTCAGGTGATCCCAGTTCCAACTGTGGTCTATATATAACAGTGGGGAAACTGGCACGGTGGAGCGAAGCTGGGAAGAGCACAGAAGGTGCCGGAAGGTGACACGGAAATGTGTGGGCCTCAAGCTGCGAGACGGCACAGGCAGATGGCGAGCGGCGGAGCCGGCGTGCGAGGTGTGGGTCCAGGGTGACGCCACGGCGTGGGGGCGCCGTGCCACACGCGCCGTCCAGCAACGGTGACTGACAGAGAGTGCGGTGATGAGAGCTCGTGATCGGGAAGAGGGGAGGTTCTGGATCAGCCTGCGAATGATTCGGAGAGGAGATGGGGAGCGATACGTGCTGCGAAGACTCGCATAATATCCGAGAGAGCCTATATCTCTGGCGGAATTTTGGGTCCTGTGCTACTTGACTGATAACAGAAACGGAATCTTTCTTGCCGCACGACCAAGGCTGCTGGAAATGTTTGTTAGCACAGCTTGCTGCTGTTGGAAGCACAATGACAATAGACAGCTGACAATTAGGGCAAAACAGAGGCAGAGAATAAGCAAAGAGACAAGATATACGACACAGAGGAGTTAATAAATACACTAGCTTTGTGTAAAGCCAAGTAGCAGAATGCAGAAAGTTGATCTATATCGCTAATACACGACCTACATCATGTGCAATGTTCAAATGAAATTATAATACAAAGAGTTTATCTGTAGTTTTGTCCCAAGAATAGAGGCTATCTACATAAATTTTTCCTTTATTCGACACACAAAAGCTATATTCAGCTCATTAGGATTCACCTAACCTGAACTCTCCAGGTAAATGAAACCCCATTAGAAACACTTAAGTTTATGAATTTACCCTCGGTGTGTGTAACTGAATGCAATGCAGGCTTTTGTTTTCCCCTAAGGTGCAGCACAAAATAGCTGCCGCATTTCCGCACGACGTGACATCCGTTAGCTAAGAAACTAAAGGGCGGAGACCGACGAGCCAATCGGCACAGGGCACAAGACAATCATCAAAACGGAGCCTGGGACAGCCATCCCCGCTACCTCCCCCTCTCTGATCATACTACTGTAATACTTGTTTGTCGGTGCTTTCGGGGCTTTAAAACTGAGAAAGTTAGAAGATTAATATAATAAAACCCTCAGACACGGACGAGCTCTTCTTAACGCTCCCTCTCCTTTATTCCGTTTTTTCCGCAACTCCCTCTCTCTCTTCAAAATAAAAGTCCTCACAACAATATCCAACAACACAAAATGAATACTGTTGCATTAACATTCAATATTCAAATATAACATCAGTATTTATTTTTCCAACATGATCTCTGTAGTTATGCAACTCTGTTAAACTCAATTTAACTCTTACACTGCCTTCACATGCGTTTGTCACCAGCACCTGTAAAGTGAGGCGTCACATTTATATAGCACATTTAAAATGGCAGTTTATTGATGTAAAAACCTAGGTTCCTCCACCAATCACCTTTACTAATTCTTTTATGGCTGACTAATGTGACAGTAATGATTTCTTGCTAGACTGTTATAAGCGCTGCCTGCATATAAATGCCTTTGTGCTTGGATGATGAATAGATAGACAAAGGCATGAGGTTGGCACTGACCCCTCCCGCTTCGCTGTACCTCTGGCATTAAAATAAGGAATTCTGCAATGCAGCCCTCTGGCTATGCTTTGCTTGCAACAAAATGTTTTAAAAATCCAATTATGCTTACCTATGAGGACGACGATGGTGAATTAACGAAAAAGAGCCATAATACGGTCAACCGGCAACACGCGTGTTGCAGTAAGCCCAAGTCTTCTGGTAAATGACGAAATAGACAACATATGAAAAGCTTATTTTTTTTGTTGGTAGTAAACCTACATATGGGTTTCTGTTAGGTTTTCCTCAGTCCAAATTTTTGCAGCTAATTTGCATCTCTGATTAGCCCGAAGTCCATGTCTGGGTGAATGCGTGTGTGTGTTCCTCTACCTCGTGTCAGTGCTGTGTAGGACAGGGTCTATGGCCCCAACACCCTGACCAGCATAAGTGGATGGGCGATGGGGGCATGAAAACTTTCGTTTTAAATCCAGGTAGGCCATTAAACATTGCACACTCAAAATAGGTTTTCTTGTCTTTATGCTATTTCAGGAAATGCTACGGTACTGTATGTGTAATCTGGGATAAATGGGTACATCTTGTCCAGAGGCTCCGGAACCCCCACGACCCAGGACAGGATAAGCGGTTCCAGAAAATGGATGGATGGATCTTGTCCAGAAGCAGATTCCTTCATAAAAACATAATCTTCACTGCTGCTCCAGGCTCGTTTATGGCCTGGGGGACTTGCCTTGTTATTATAAAAATAAAAAGGCAAGAAAACAAGCATGTGGTCCTATGCTTATCGAGATGGAAGCGTGTGTCCTGTAGTCTTGCAAGCTAACAAAGGCCAGACTTAAGGCTATGTCCTGTAGCCTTGTAAGCTAACAGAGGTCAGACTTAAGTGTGTCTTGTGGTCGTGGAAGCTAGCAGAGGAGAAGTGTGAGTCCTGTAGTCTTGTAAGACAACAGAGGCCAGACTTAAGGGTGTGTTCTGTAGTCATATAACACAACAGAGGCCAGACTTAAGGGTGTGTTCTGTAGTCATATAAGACAACAAAGGCCAGACTTAAGGGTGTGTTCTGTAGTCATATAAGACGACAGAGGCCAGACTTAATTGTGTGCCCTGTAGCCTTGTAAGCTAACAGTGGCCAGACAACATTGCAGTCAAAGCTAAACAAACAGGATTTAGTTTATTGGTGACATTCTTATAGTGGCGGTGGGGGTTTGGGTTCTCATACCAGTGATTTCAGGACCACTGATTCTGTGAATAAGTGCCGTTTGTAGCCCCTGTCTGTCTTGGCTGCTGGGGGGACCGGAGTCAAGCATGGCGAAGTGTGACGGACCGGCAGCCCGCTCTGTCATGGTGCCCAGGAGTTCGCATGCTTGGGAAAAGGCTCTCAAAGCCATTGTCAACAGCATGTGAAACGTTTCTAAATGCCAAAGGCAGCCTTTCAGCCATTCATTTTCCATTAAACATTTACTTCACAAACAAATCCAAAAGCAAGGAATGCTCATGAATCAGGTGTGCAGAGCGGGAGTATTGAAAATTAATCCGTGAGATCATGTCTCTGCTAATGCTGATGCAGTTAAAATCATCAGCTGGCTGTGTGTCCAGCAGAGGATCTGTATGTCGACTTGATCTGCCTCATCGTTCGTTCCCTGAGGAAGGGTGCAATAGGCAAACAATTATAGGAAAACCAGAAGAATCGCAAGGAACGTTAGCAACAACACAGAAAGAAATATCTGTTGCTCCACTTTATAACCCCTCACCCAGTACGAGGTCATGGGGGCTGTGGAGCCCCTCCTAAGCAAGGCAGGGCATAAAGGTTGGGGGGGAGGGTAAAGCAGGATGGGATGCCACTCCGTATAAGACACCCACACCCACTATAAGCAATTTAGGCTACTTTCACATTACAGGCCTCATTATTCAATTGCAATTTTTTCCTCAGATCAGATCTTGACGGTTCACATTCATAATCACAAATGACCTGTATTTAACTGTAATGTGAACGCATCTGTCCTCCAAAACGGCACCCATGCACACACCGATACGTTTTTGCACGCGTCATCGGTAAAAAACACTTTAGCGCATAATACACAAAAAAAACCACATGAATCCCGATTTGACCATTCACGTTCGTGCCACATGGCCGTAAATCAGATATGTATCTGATCTAGGACCACATATAAAAGTGACTCAAATCTGATTTGAAAAGATCAGATTTCTGTGTCCACACAGCCCCGAAATCATCATCTCTGTGTCACAAGGCAAAAAAATCATATTTGAATCATTTCAGTCTCGTAATGTGAACGTAGCCTTAAAGACAACAGTTCAACTAACTGAAGGTCTTTGGACTATAGCAGGAAATCAGAGTATCTGAAGGTGACCTGCACCATATGGGGCAAATGGAGAAATTTTGCACACAGGGGAAACCCCGCCCCCCCCCCCCCCCCCCCCAAATTGGGTAGTGTGTGGCAACAGTAATCAGGATATAGAAGGAGATCCTGTTTACCCCCGCTAAAACCACACATTTTCGTGAGGTTTGGGGGTTTTGTGTTGGCCACAAACAGCCATTACACTAAGCGGGTGGGGGGTGTCTTTTTGAATGGGGCCCCAGGGTCAACAAACCCACCCCTTCTTTAGGTTAGATCCATTATGCTGACTTTACATGCCTGAAATCTAATGGATGATTTTTTTAAGATGCCTTATTCTGTACTTAGTTTTAGTTTACAGTTATTCTATGTTATTATACTGTCCAAGTCCTCATAATGTCCTCTGCTGGAGGAGGGTCGTCTGACATTGTGATTTATAGTTGACTTGGTTGCTGGTCCTTGTTTGATGTAGTTCTTGGCTTTTGACATGAAATGAATAAAAGAAAATAGTTGTGCATCAGAGGAACAGAGTCTTCGATATGCAGCTAAAAAGCGACGATTCCTCCTGTAACTATTAATATTGTCTTGGAATAATGCCGTTCTGCCTGAAAGATGCATTCAAACATGAGACTGAATGTAAAACCGCAAAATAATAGGATGCAAATGATGGATTTTATACATTTATGATGACGACATATACCGTTAATGTGTTAGTTAATTAATTAATTAGGCGCATCCAAGAAAGCAACAAACATTCGTAATCTAATTACACATTCAGTACGCGCTGCCTTAAATGTAATTCTGTCTCTGTGGTGTGCATGGCGTGTGAGGTAAGTGACTAAATGATTACTCTGTAGGCTACATTAATTCAAGCTCTGTTGGTGTCCTCTTCTATAACACTATATCCAGCTACTCTTTTTACTGTGTACGTATCAAATAGGACAAATTTAGCTCTCACAGGAGAATGCCTCATTATAATCATGCTATTTATGCTACCGTTCTCTTTATGAACTAGCCCGGCGCACGTCTATTCGTGTGAGTTCATTGCTTTATATATGCAATTGTTCATGATATGTATTGTGCACGTTTTGGATGTAAATAAGCTTGTGGGGCTATTGAACTTAATACAGAAGTCCAGTTTGGTAGCAGATACATTTTTATAGTCAATTAGTGAGTGAGTTTGTTGTGTTTGTTGCATGTGAAATTAAAATAAGTTGCATGGATCTTTAAGGGCATTTTGGCATTAGAAAAACAATGATAATCCTTTTTAGAGTAATGGAGTAAATAAGAAAGCAAAAGAGCATCCAGTTTTTTTTTACTTCTTTAAATACATTCATATCAGAAATATACACTTAAGACATACTGACGTAAAATTTTACTGATCGGTTCCAGGCGTGACTCACAAACCTCAACTACAGGACCAACATGACAGTCAGATGGACGAAATTGGTGCTTTGTATTCTATGTATGATCAGTCTTTAATGAAGAGTCGTGTCTGCATGAAAAGCAAATAATGGGTGTAAATCCATCAAGTTAAAGCAACGTTAAATAAGCAATCTACGGTTTATGTCGAGGAACGTCAACGACGGTCGATTCTCTTGTACTAGTTGACCTGGAATTCATTGCCTAAGTCCACAGGCTGTTAATAAGAATCAGAAACTTTGATTACCTCACATTTCTTCAGATGTGAACTTGATTAAAGTGCTCGTTACAGCTAAAAGAAGGGAATTCTTACTGATGTCACAAGTGTCATCACCTTTCTTTATAATGTATTAGTCACATTCTGCTTCATCCTGTGACTCTGTACTGGAAGAGGCATCATAATAAGACTTTTTCTGTTATGTTTTAACCCAGGACTGCCTAGAGAAAATAGAACAAAGATGGTGACCCCTATTAGGGATACCACTAATGCATGATCACTAATACTAATACTCTAATGGTCACTAATACTAATACTCTAATGGAACTAATACTCTTTGGTCACAGACTCATTTTGACACTGTGTGTAGAGGTCAGGGATGAGATGAGGGTGTTATATAGGATATCTCTGATGCTTTATCTTAGACCAGATATGCAAGTGTCATCCATCTCACAAAAAAAGCCACCAACTGATAGAGACGACTCTCAAGCCGAGCGTCATTTATCAAAAAAACAGAACATAAAACCATTTAAATGTTACGGATAAAAGATAAACATCATGGGAATATAATTCTGAACAAACTGTCAGCATCAAGAAATATCCTACAGTCCCAGTCAACAGTACCTTCTGGAGTACTTTAGTACTATATTTGTATTATATATATGTGTGTGTGTTCTGCTGGATAAGTCATTTCACTGAGGAACGATCATAGGTAATTGGAAATCTCAGCTACCTCTCCTGCAAGAGCTTTTATGAATTCTGCAATGTGGCATTATGCCTCAGGATAAGGTAACAAAAAAAAGAGAGAGATATTGTGCAATGCGGTCACGGTGAGCATAGATTGAGGTGCAGGTGATCAATCATTTCCAATTGTTGACATACAGAAAGGTGTAAGGATCATTCTTAAAAATGTCACTAAAAGGCCATGGCAGAGTGTTTAGTTTGAGTGTGACAGCCCCTTTTCCTACCATAATAAGCAGAAAGATCTAAAGCCGTCTACATGCAGATATCAACTGTTGACCAGTTTCCCATTAACAGAGATGCGTGTTACGAATAACACGTCATCATCCGTGTCTGAAGGCTTTGAGGTGTTCTCTAGTTTATCAGTGTTTTAACAGAGCTGTAAGAGCGTTGAGTGGACCTGCAGTGGTCCCATCCCAGCCAGAGCTGATGTCATACTTCACTCAAGGCATTAAAAAGTGCCCTCCGGGGACGAAAACACAAGATCAAATCAAACCCAAAGGCCAGCACCGGCTGCTAATTGCTAAGTGAGCTACAGCTCGATCTGCAAGGGTAGTTTTGTCCCGGTTGACCTGATGAAAAGAGGCTTTCATAAAGATATTATTGGTCCCTGCAGGTTTTCAATAAGCCCAGGGGAAGTAGAGACTAACGACGCAGGATATAAAGTAGGTTATTAACAGTCTTGGACATCTTTGCCGCCCTACTCTAGGTCAAATTAAAAGTACTCTGTCCGGGCCAGAGTGGCAAATTCTATTTAAGTGTTCGGCCATAAAAATAACAATGCCGTTATTTATTATATGCATTACATTGGCACCGTATTGTATGTAATGGCTAATTTAGCAGAGTCAGAAGAACCATTAACTTCATTTGATTACTGCATCCTCACGACCCGATCGATACTCAGCTTGAGATTCCTTCAATGCAAAGTAAGATTAATTTGTCATTTTTTTTCTCTCAAATACTTCAAAAACACACTTAATGCCAAAGCACACCATAAGAGGTGCTTCTTTTAAAATATGTTAAACCCAATGTGAGGAACTTATGAATTAACACAGATTGGCCCTTGACACTGAAGCACAGTGGTGCTTCTGTAAATTAATAATGGTTAAAAATGAACTGTTCCGGCAACGATGGGACTGCGGCTGAATGGGGGAAGAGATGAGGAGCTTGCGGTCACACCCTGGAAAAGACCACAGTAACAATGTCTTTGACCGGATTCTGCATTTCCTGGGTAACAGACCTATCGACTGAATATTCAGAACCAGGTAGGATCATGCAGGGAGTAAATGTGCATTTGAAGACTTCTTCCTGAATCAGCATTGCTAATATCTTTGAAGATCAACATTTTTTTTTTGCCAGTCCCATACAGAATAGTGGTGTTTGCATCTCAAGACTTGCACAGCAAGATATAATCTTTTTATACATATTTTATTCTGCACCCATCGTCCACATTTCGGTGTTTTGCATATTTAGATGGAGAGAACTTTTTTTTTCAGCCACCTAAAACAAACTGGCAGAATTAGGGTATCCACTCTAATTTAAAAAATACACAAAATTTCGTTTTGCGGTGTATCCCTCTAATACCCGCAGTATAGTGTTTGTTGTCATCAATTTTTCTATAGTAGCACAAACATGAAGCACTGATATAATATTGTCATATTGCGTGCAATTAGAAGTTCCCCCCTCCTTCTCTGTACACATATACACACTTACTTTTATGAACTTTTAGTACAAACCCCGCACATACACATACATCTGATCAACTTCAGCATCTCTAACTGTAACTGTAACTGTAAGTCTATCGTAAGTCACTTCGTATTGCCTCGTATTGTCTCGTATTGTCTCGTATTGTCTCGTATTGTCTCTTGTCTGTCTGTCTTTTTGCTTTGTCATCATTGTCGGATCTTGTGGCACTATTTTGCCTCCTGTATGCTTGTTATTTGTTTTATTTTGTTTTATGTTGTATTTCGGGTTTTTGTATGTTATAAATGAGCCCCCCCCCCCCCCCCATCTACGTGAAAGAAGAAAAAAAGAAAAAAAAAAGGGAATGTAAACATTTATTCTTTTTTTTTTTTTTTTTTTTCTTTCTTTCTTTTTTATGTTGTAATTAAACATAAAGTTGTCCTCCGAAGAGGGGGGGGGGGTGGTGGTGGGCGAAAAAAGAAAAAAAAGAAGAAGTTCTGACTGAAAAAGAGACAGGAAATTCTGTGATATGGGAACCACACACAAGTAGAAACATGGCATCGTCTGCAGTAGTGGTGAGGTTTAACGTAAAGGAGTGTAGAATAAAACAACAGCATACCACAAAGAAGCGCTTTTCTCGTTAGCTTGTTTGATCGTCTGTTTGTTTTAAACATTTTTAAACTGAACCTTGATAATTGGGAATTTGGGAACCCCCCCCCCCCCCCCCATGACCCTGTACTGGCAATGTGAATCGAGAATGAGTGAGTGGATGGATTTGTTTAACACCCAATATGTTTGCTTGAAACAGGATCTTACACTCAATAATGCCTTTAGCAGCTATAACTATGCTCGATTGCAGACAGTGATAAATCTCTCATGGTGCCGTACGGAGGTTTCGGCTCGTGAGTTTAGGAACGTGAGCTGTTCCGCTGTATTTTTAGAGGAGCTAGCTATGGAACATCCCTCCATATATCTTGAGGATCACATCGGTGATTCCTTCCGAATTCAAGATAAGCATTGCTGTTCCGCTCAGTAAGCAAATTGTTTCTACTTTGCTAGTGAACCAGGTACCCCAAATTTTCCCTTATCTAAGCTAAGCCGACAAAGTCGATAGGTCTATACATACAGAAACCCACAAGCTTGGCAAAGTGGGGCTAGAATGCTATCCGGTGAGCCACCACGATATCTGAAACCTTTAAGGAATCATTATTTACTGATTTATTATTTAGTGAAATTGCTGAATACTTCGCCAGTTGGGCCAATAAGGTCGTTAGTGATGTTTCTGTATTCTTAACTCACTCAGCCAATCTTGACATTTGGTAATGTTGCTGAATGCTTCACTTATTCAGCCAGTTGGGGTTTTTCATAGCAGATGATTATGAAACGTTAACAAAAGGATATTGGACAGATGAGAGCCAGGCAGAAGGGTTGCAAATATGTCCTGCTGCTGCTGATGCATCAGCATGCAGTGGAGCTCAGTTAACTGACATCTCAGACCATATCATACAAACAATTCCTGATGAGTTTTTTGAGGAGCAAGGGAGGGATGCAGCAATTTCTCATTGAAACACACACACCCAACATGGCCAGAACATTTCATAAAGGTTATTATTAAAGCATACTAATGTTTATTAATGCCTTCAAAATGCAGTACAAAGCATCCTTAATTCTTATACCGACCATTATAATGCATTATGAGGGTGTCTATAGTGCATTATAGATGAGAGCTTCATTAAGTTTGTAATGCATAAAAAACATGGCTATAATGTGCTATGCCTTTTTATAAGTAGTGCATAAATAGTTATATGTTTATATTATACTTTATTCATATATATATATATATATATATATATATATATATATATACATACATATATATACATACACACACACACACACACACATATATATATATATATATATTATATATATATATATATACTTTATGAATGCATCTGTAACACATTATGACGACTCACTTTAAGTAAAGTGTTACGAGCATTTCTTGCATTAAAAAGAAAGAAATCTTAAAAAAAACACATTTGATAATAAACCATTTGGGGACTGATAATCCAAAGAATTGTTTTAATAGGCTTACATGTTTTCGTATGGAAAGAAATCAACAATGCGTGACTCTTTAAAAAATTATTTAATGGCACTGCTGAGTTTAGATAAAGTCAATAGAAGCTGTGAATGCTGTTGCCAGGTCTTTGAAAATGTCCTTTACGTGCATAAAATTTAATAGCATTTATCATTTGGTGGAGAAGGCTGGTAATGACTTTATCGGCATGGTTTTCTACAAACTGGCAGACCTGGTGAAGGGGCACCAGAAGACCTTAAACCAGACCAGGGGCTGCATCAAGTTTTCCCGGGGCTTGACTTTTTGTCTTTGTTTTTTTTTGAAGGAAGATTGGCATGGGGGCTAAAATACTCGGGGCTGCAGTCCCAACTGATTGGATCAGACCCGAAGTTAATGTTGCTTAATACCCCAGCCAATAAGCTAAACATACAGGTATG
The DNA here is from genome assembly GCF_048594095.1 of Paramormyrops kingsleyae. Classification (NCBI taxonomy): domain Eukaryota; kingdom Metazoa; phylum Chordata; class Actinopteri; order Osteoglossiformes; family Mormyridae; genus Paramormyrops; species Paramormyrops kingsleyae. The sequence continues at coordinate 29,821,365 of NC_132821.1, read as the reverse complement.
AGTAATACAACACAGGAAGACAGTTCAGGCTCCTTATATTTCTTACTATAACTAGAGACCGATTTACATGAAAGAATACAGGTGTTGATTTCCTTGTTTAAGAGTACAAGGGCTTTCTCTGCTTTTTCGTAGATGTTCATTTTGTCCTATTAGTGGTGTGTGGCCCTGTGAATTAGGCCTTTGTGTCTGTGATCGGAAGGTTGTCGTTTCGATTCCCATGGCTGAGAGACCGCTTTCTCCCTGGGGCTCTCGAGCGAGGCCCTGAACCCCCGTTACTGCAGGGATCTTATTCTCTCAATTGCGTGTCGCTTTGGATGAAAGCATCCCATAAACACTTTTCATATTGGTCATACAGCTTCCTGTATTAAAACTGGGTTTTAAAAATAGACTGACTGTAATTTCTTATTGCCTCAGGTGAGATTATCTATGGCAGAATACTTGCAAGCGAAAGGGGAGAGAGGTAGTACTATAGTATAGTATAGTATAGTATAGTATACAGACTAAACCAGAGTATTAAACAGCAGACGGAGCTTAAGGCAGCTGCCTCTTACTGGAACACTGAAAACCTCCATAGCTACCAGATTCCTGTGACAATCTATTGTATCAGCAATCTCAGCAAGTACGCTTTCAATTTACTTTAATGCCGCAGCCGTGTCTGAGAAAGAATCATAGTGTAGCTCAGTTATGACGGGCCGTTGTTTTTTTGAAATTATATTTGTTCTTAACTTAGTGGAGACCTGCGGTTACATCTTGGGGGAATGAAGACCTAATTAATTTCTCTAAATAAGCCTTATAAGTGAGTGGTAGTAATTTACCGTCTAGTCAACTCTACAGGTAATCAATGAAGTGTCACCAGTACAGGAACAATAAATTAAATTACTGTGAATTTTCAGAATTTCGAAGTTGGGAGATATTTTCTGAAGTGTTAGAGCAGCCAGCCATAAAATGAAACAATCTAGTCTTGAGATATCAGTGGCATGAAGTACTTTGATCCTAAATCCTCAGTGATAGAATGTACCTGATTTTTGCAATATTGTTGCAGGCTAGAGAATATTGTTCTGGAGATATTTTAAGCTCTTTTCAGAAAAACCAAGACCCACTGTTACATCACACTCTTTGACAGAGCTTACAGCTACAGCTACGACTATCGTTTGAAAGGCTTTTGAACTAAGAACACACATAACCCTTTTATTGGACATAAATTTGAAAAGGACCAGAATAAAGGTCTCTATCTGAGCTGTATATGGTCTTTTATCTCTGTATAAGGTACGCATTTTAATTAATACTGTTAATTCAGCAGCATAATGTGAACTTAGACTGACCATTGCTTAAATCTACAAAATGTAGAAACAATGACAAACACTCAGCTCAAACCAAGGAGCGAGTCTGCAACAGATTCATGATCAAGCAAAGAGGCTCCTTCATATCCAGGGCTCTGCTTACAGTATGGAAGATTCTAGCCTCGTGTTCTTCTGCTGGGCCGGCCAGCCAAAGAAAGCCAGGTGATCGAGGGGTGTTTCTCAGAATGCGTACTTGACCGTATTTGTGTTCTTGTGTACGGTTTTACGTCATCTTCCATTACCGAAGACCCGTTCCGATCCTCGCCTAATGAAACGAATCCCATCATTCATTGCGCCCAAAGTTCGTCCTTGGAAGGCAAGTTAGCAAGTCATTCCAATACCCCAACCCCAAGTACGATCCAGAGCTCTGAGGCTCCCAAGTCCACCTCCAGAGACATTCCTTCCCGAATCCAGTCGTCTGTCAGCCGTTTGGGCGACACTGCTCTGCGTTCCTTTGCATCACGTTCCCTGAGCCCACATTTTTTATCCTTTGCATTCATTCACTTCCTGACCTGCACCAGGAGTGTGTGTAATCTATAATACACCCACATTCAAAGTTATAAATATGTGCATAATTCCTCCTGACTGGCACTCGACTTGTCAACAGAGATGTTCATCTAAATGCAAATAAGCTTTTAAACGTATTAAATAAATACATTTTAAGATCCGTGGAATGAGAGCAATGTGGTTAGTTGATGCATACCAGTATCTTTCTATGTAGGTATTAGCTTCAGTGAGCTTATCTAAAAATAGCAGAATGATCATGATTAATCAAACACACACACATACATACACACACCTGTACTCATATCTTTGTGGGGACTATCCATTCATTCCTTTGGGCAAAACCATAATCCCAACAATGACAACCTTAACCCCTACCCAGCCCTAACCTCAACCATAAGTAACAAAACAAAACACAAGACATTTTTAGTTTTTTGATTGCAGTCACACATTTTTATAAAATTGAATTTCCCCTTGTGGGGACCCACAATGTCAAAATAACAGGTTTTTGGTCCCCACAATATAATGTATACTTGGACCGAACATACAAACACACACACATCGGCCTCTGCATACTTTTATGATCACGGGTGATTAAATTTCCAAATGTGTCCTTAAATTTTTGTTAATTTTATGAATTTTATGCATTCGGGGCTTTTAAGAATCTTCCAGAAGTAGGCACAGCGGTAACAAATCAGAATCGAGCCCCTTACAGATTCAGCTCAAGAAGAATGAGTGCGATACAAACACTTATTTCTTCATAAAAAAAAATCATATGCATCCTGGAAAACTAAAACATTATAAGTATTATAGGAACTATAAAACGTTCTTATTATTTATTTGTTCCCATAACCCTGGATGGCTCAAGCAGTTTAATGATGGATGGACGGAAGGATGGATGGATGGATGGATGGATGGATGGATACTTGTGTGGAAATACTCTCAAGTTTCATATATGTAAATAAATAATACCAAAACAAATATTTCATTGATCCCTTTCATATTAGAGAAAGACATAACATTCAGTGACCTATATAGGCAGATGCTGCCACTTAAGCATGATCTAGCCAATGGATTGCTTTTATCAGGGTGAGTGCCATCATTCAGTTACCCCAAGGACGAGAACTGCTGGTGAACCCTTGAGAAAGTTACATAGCCTGAATTGTGTCTGAGAAATGTCCTGTAATGTGATACGTGCAAAAATGTAAGCTATGTGTATATATGCTGTGTACATATACAGGACTTTGCGAAGCACCCAGACAATGAAGCAGATCGGAATCATAAAGCATCTCTTCACTTTGATCACCTCCTCTCCAACGTCACCGATGTCACGCACATGCACTATGGCTGCCATTAACACCTTGTGTGCCAAGTGTAGAGACTCTAGGCTAATAGAGGCTGGCAGTGAATGGTGAAAACTAGCAAATTCTTTCCAAAGTAGCAGTTTTTGTACTATTATTATTATATTTTTCCCTTTAGGTCTAACCGACATTTGGAAAATGTATAGAATACAATACAATAGAATTGTGATACGCTATTAATCCCAGAGGGTTAAATTCCCTTCTCACCTACTTCTTCTTGCTCTCCATGTGAGACACAGACACTTAAACAAGCTTGGAGTCACGCCGCAGTATAGCCAGTCTCTACCACACCTGGAGCATTTGGGGGTTAAGGGTCTTGCTCAAAGGCCCGACGGTGACATCATATTGCCAACCCTGGGATTCAATGTCATAGCATATCAAAGCATCTTTTTTTGACATCACATATCATTAATATTTACAGCAAACATGAGTCACCCTATAAAAATTATTATAATGAAACTCCACATGAGGGCATTGAGTGCAAATTTGTTGGCACCTGAATTGTATGTCGGAGGCACGTACTACGAAATTAAAACCTGGTTTCAATTGGCTGTATTAGCTGGAGTTCTGAAAAATGAATTGAGATCACAAGGGCAGGTAGAAACCCATGTCCAGTTAGTGCTGTTCAGCAATTTGCTTTATTCATCCAAAATGCTAAGTAAGTTTGCCAGTGTGGGAATTGCTCTACAGTGCTTAGAGCAGATGTTTGGAGGCAGCACTGCAATGTCTACCTCACAATCTGCGATTGTAAATTAGTGGGTGGGTGTTATCACACCTGCTTAGGGCCTGGCCAGGCTAGGGCTAGGGATTTTATGGGGACGCGGCGCATAAAAGAGCAATTAAACTTGAAGGATGTCCTCTGGTAGCCTGTATGAGACATAACACAGCGGTGTTAATAGCTGAACCACAAAAACTAGCTTTGGCTATAAAAGCGGCATTTGGAATTCGAGGAGAATGTACCTTAATGGCTGTTTTAACATAATTTTATGTATATGCGAAGGGAACCTCACACCTTAATCTAATAGCGCAAAATGTGATGGCTTTGACTCAGCGGTTTGTATCTGAGCAGAGCCAACATGTACCTGAATGCTCTTCCATGAAAACTAATATTTATGATGGTTGCGTAACGGACCAAGTAATCCGGGGGTCATATATTTTATGAAAAACAGCTACGTTACCAGGACATACTTCTGTGACAAGCGTTTTAAGGATATAAGAATCCAACCATGGTGATTATAAATATAATATTATATAATTATAAAAACTTTGACTTTCTGTCGCAGCCTGTCCTGTCCATTCCCCGGTATGACCAGTAGGGGTCGCTGCTGGCCCTCCGGATTGCTTCTGATTCTTCTCAGGTGTGTCTTCCTCATTATCCCCAACCTAGTTGTGCTAACCATCCTCACCTGCATCGTGTCCCTCTCGTTAGTCCTGTATATACAGTACATGCCTCGCAGTCCTGGATTCCTCAGTCCAGTCATTGAAGTCAGTCCACTTGTTGCCTGTATCCTTCCCGATACTCAGCTTCCCGTTTTGACTCCTCGCAGTCCTGTTTATTTCCCTGCTCCTATTTTGACCCCAATAAAATCCCCTTTTGTTCTCTTGACGCGTGTCCCCGAGTCCTCCGTTTCTTCCGTCAAGATGCTTTCTATACAAAGCAGCTGAGTTATTACAGTATGTGTCTGTACAGTGTACATAAGAAAAAAATGAATTCTTTTTTTTTGTTTTTGCCAGACAGTTTTATAGTAAAAATGTGATAAATCCAAATAGATTTATCACTAGGTTTATGGGCCATCTGTTAATAATTTGCTTTTTTAAAGAATCTGGTGTATATCAGAAATACACTTTATGAAATCTGATGCACACCTTAATGAATTCCATGTGTCCGTGGCAGACAGGAAGCCTGACAACACACTACTCTCTAACTTACATGGAAGTCTGGATTTCTTCCCTGAGTCACCTTCACATTCAGACTTAAATGTCAAGAGCTTTAACGAGCGAAAACAAACTGTCGCCGCATCTTGACACATCCGCGTCATGCTACGAAGACACCACGGTCATGAGGCCGGGGGATCCGGGCGATAATCAGACAATCGGGGTCTTCGGCTCGCTGCTTGAATCCCATTGGACGCTGCAACGGGGGGTGATGTCACTGTTTCTGGTTTGCTTGTAGCTAATCCCTTCCTGCCTGGCAGCATGAAAAGGATCCTCCGCATATCTATAATTGCTTTTTTATTCTCCGTATTGCATGGGAAAAGGCACCCGTGATACTGTACGGTCCTTTTTAATAAAGTATGCTAATGATGAGTATAGATGGGGGAGTGAGAGGGAATGAGGCACAAATGTGTTTAAAATCTGCACCATCTGTTACAAGATCCGTCCAAAGCTAATAAGAAAATGCAAAGTATCATATTCAAGATGATTACGGAACAAGGTAAAATGCATCCACCACCCCCCCCCCCCCCCCAGATTCTATAAAAGAAAACACTTAAGAACACAACATAAGATAATGCCCAACCTGAATAAATCAGCTGAACACCTGCAGATTCACACATGACTCATGGAACCGCTACGTTTCGAGGTGTCGGAAAGGTGCTGAGATCTTGATGACCGATCAGTTGCAATTAAGCAGTTTGCTTAGAGCTGCTTTTGCCATTCATGCAGCTAGGAAATCTTTCCTTTTTTACATACAACTTTTAAATCAGTACAGAAGACATTAAAAATAAAAACATCCATAAGTGGACCAAGAGCAGCTAAAAACGTTCCTTTTCATTTTAGCTGTAAAAATTTATCAGGTATTCAAACTGTCCCTGCAGTTGAACCATCACATTTCTATGCTTCGACTAAGATATTTCGATGAATCTTGATTTAGCTCTTTTCACTTTTAAATTCCGTTCAATTTCTCTTTAATGTCACCAGCCACCACAGTTAAGTTCCCGGCATTTAATGCCTGAATGTTTCACACACTTTGTCCGCAAAGGATTCACATCAAAGAGGAAGGCAAATAAGTTAAACTGCAGACTCGGTTAAGGAAGAAATATAGACACCCACTATTTCCATTTAATTTAACATCATTGATATCAGCAAAAAAATAAAGTGCAGCATCAAGGTGACATTTGCGAACATCAACAGTCTACAGTGTAACAGAACCTGACACTTATCCGAAGCACCCATTTCAGTATAATTATTTTTGACAATTTTTTTCTTCCCACTATGGATTAAAAAAAATCAGCTGCAAAATGAAAAATGCCTTAAAGTTTATGGATTCTTTTCCTCAGAAATTTTGCAACTCTCCTTCGTGCTGACAGTGAGGCCTGCTGAAGACGTGTGTGTTTCTGTTACATGTCCTCTGTCAGCACCATAATCTGTATCGGCGTCTTTGTGAAATAAATGAATTCACCATACCCAGCTATGAAAAGCTTGGTATACTCTTTTCAAACTTTTCTTAAAATGTCATTACACCGGCAAAGCCTGAATAAATCTTCTGTACTTGTCATTCTTGATTGCGAAAACCACTCCATCATTCTGTTCTTTATATCGCTGCTATAGATAACATCCCTTGCGTGCAATTGAGTGAAATATATTTGATTGTAACAAAATTTATCCAGCGTATGAAAATAAAATCGATAAGAACCCTCATCTTGAATAAGTATCAGAATCCGTGTGTGGTTCAGGTTTTTATTTCATTTTTTTCACAAATGCCCATTTTAGGAGGCCGGATCCTGAGCCCCAGACATCAGGTTACCCACAAAAACAAGAGGGAATCTGAGAACTCGCTTAAACAACAGTCTTTAGAGAACCTGAACTCATCTGCTGTCGCCAGTCCAGCTTTCCAGGATGCGTCCTTCCGATCTTTCCCTTTCCTCCATTCAAAACTTCAGCAGATTGTTTGCCCAGAACTTTCCGGCCCGTAGTGACAGGAGGCAGCTAGATCGCTCTGGGCCGTTATCTCCAGTAGGTGTCTGACCCGGCGTGCTGACCGCAAACTTAGCATCGTTGCCAGACGTCCCTTGCATTTCCCAGCAATGCGAGAAGGGTGTAGAAGACATGCTATCCAGAAAAGTACTGGGAGACCAAGATTCATTATACCACATACCACGTATCATTATTCTAGACACAACAGCCAGACCCATCCATCATCTGACCGCTTCTCCTGGTCCAGCTTGCAGGACAACAGGCATATATTAATAGATAAATAACAAGCTAAATATTTCAGGCATTTAACTCTTAATGATATCTACATCTTAGATCGAGCTTGCACTGGATCAAGAAATAAAACCAAACTAATTCTAAACAGGTGACAGACAAAATAATATACAGCATTTGAATGCATCTATTTATTAGTTGAAAGGTCTGATATAATGACCGACAAATGCAACCTGATAAGAACTGTAAACAGCAGGTATTTGATTTGTGTCATGTTTGTCATGTTCTGGTCACATACACCCATGGAGTTCTGATGGTAAAATAAGGAATCTGATCAAACACCTATTATCTGCTTCAGCTGACGGTTATAGGCGAGTAGGAAGAGGCGAGTGTCTCAGCTGGCAGAGACTTCCAGGGATCTCGGTGCGGATGTCGGACCAGCAACCCTGCGGTCAAGCTCTTCCTGGCTGTCCTCCCCTCTGGACGGAAAACATTTACGAAAGTGCGGGGACGAGAGTGACAAGGGGCGCTCTACTGTCGCGGACGCGCTAAAGAGTAGCGCGCGGCTCGTCGAGGGAGCTGTGCAGCAGCTGAGTGTTATGTGGATGGGCTCCCAAGGTGATGACTGGCACTTAACTGAGCTGGGAGCCTGTCAGAGCCACAGAGGGGACCCCTGGAACAGCCTGCGGGACAGCTGTTCCTGTTTCCCTCCCCCCGCTCAGCAGACAAATCGTTTAAAAAAAAGAACATCCACATGGATTATTATTCAGTTGCAGGCAGCAACTGACACAACTTCAGTTACAGCAACAGATATTACAGTGTTTATGTACTAGCTGACATGAGGAAGCTACCATGCGTTAACGTTCATTTTAGCTTTATTTAACGAAAAAAAAAAAGCTTTATCTGGAACGGAGGCTTGTCGCAACAATTAATTTCCCATCACGGTACATTTCCTCGAAAAAATAATATCGACCTGTGCAGAAGACAAACTCTAAAATAAAGCATTCATTTTCACCTGGAATAAATGTGTGACAGATAATTTTGATTATCTATCAAATGTAAAAAAAAAGGGGGTCTCTCATTAGTTGTCTGGTGCTGAGCTTTTTACAGTTACAGTAATTATCACATATTATCCTGCACCATAATTTTCGGCAACTCTTCACTTAAGGCCATGTTTTAGTAATTTCTAAACACATTCGTAATGCATTCATAAAGCATTATAAACTTGGCTGTAAATATTGTTTAAAAGGCATAACATAATATAGCCACATTTATTATGCTTTATGACTGCCTTAGATACCTATAATGCAGTATAAAGCATCCTTAATGCTTACAGTATACATACTATTATAATGCTTTATAAAGGTATTTATAGTGCATTATAGATGAGAGCTTCATAGAGCATTCATAATGCATAATAAACATGGTTCCAATGTGTTATGCTTTTTGATAAACTTTTATAGCCACATTTATAATGCTTTATGAATGGATTATCATATGTTAATAATGTGTTTAAAAATTACTAAAAACATGACCTTAAGTAAAGTGTATCCTAACTTTCATTTAATTTATTAAATGATGCTGAGTTATAAGTATTATGTTTTTGTAAATCCTAATATTGTATTGATTTTGTTTTCTTCAATCACGTAACAAAATAAGTAAACAAATAAAATAGGAAACGAAAGTCACATTTTATAAATATTCTTTCCTTTTCAGGATAAGTAAGAAAAACACCTTTAACCGAAATACTCAAGCTACACAAAGATAAATGTTCCCTTATAACATCTATCATCAGGAACAGAACTAAATGTAGACAAACACATATATCCCAAGCTGCAATGCCTGCCAGTGATTCATTTTTTGTTTCGTTTGGCTTAGCAGTCTGTTCATATTTTAAGTTCCTCCTATAGTTATGCGCTATGTGACTTAATGTGTATTTATGTGCAGGAGTCCCATGCGATATGATGGGGTTTCATAAAGGTTTTGCACCATAAAATTTTCCCTCACTGTCTCAATCTGTTACATCACAATTTATGACAGATGATTGGTACAAGATGCGGCAATGAGATTATTTACGAAATTTCAACTCTCTAGATTTCTTGCTTCTGCCTCCTGAGTGGTGCTGCCATGGCAACCTTTGATCACAGTATAGTCATTCATATCTACTTTTAATAAAACAGGCCTGAAAGCAATATCTGAAATGTTGTATAGTGCTGGAGACAGGAGACTATCAGAAATAAACAGCAGAGTTTAAGAGTTTCAAACTTTTAAAAAATTATATGTCATGGCCTACAGTATAGGCATCACAATGGCTTAGTGCCGTGTTTCCCAATCTAGTCCTCGGGGATCTGCAGACAGTCCATGATTTTGCTCCCCGTTGGGAGCTAGGAGGTAGCAGAAATGGCTTAGTGGGTTGAAAGATGGCGTCAAAGCTGTTGGTTCTGGTTTTGTCCATGTGAAGTTTATTTATTGTCCTAATGTGGCCAGGGGGGGGGCGCTAGAGATTTTGGGCCCCATGAAAATGTACTGTATCCTATTAAAGCACAGGTGTCAAACTCCAGTCCTGGGGGGCCGGAGCCCTGCACATTTTTGGGTTCCCCCTCATTTAACACACCTGATTCAACTCCTTGTGCTAATTACCACACAGCTCTTGAGCTGAATCATTTATGGTGGAACAGGGAAAGAACTAAGCTACACAGGGCTCCGGCCCCCCAGGACTGGAGTTTGACACCTCTGTATTAGAGCCCCAACCCAGACCAATCCAATTATGTTGCAATTTTTCTAACTGTACCCCCCCCCCCCCCCCCCCCCATGTACATGTTCACTCTGGTAGGTTGATAATTTCTTAATGTTTTACAACAAAAATGTACTGCCAACCTTTGAGAATTATTTTTCAACGGTTATATCAAACAAGTACATGACTGAGACACATCCCCAATCAAAACATTGTAATGCAGCTAGTCTTTAACGAAGTTTTTTTGAAAACAGAGTGAAACCCAGTCTGACTATAGCACTTTGCAATGACAGACAAATAATAGCTAGTGTGACAGTGACAATTATTTTTCTTGTAAGAGCATGTACTAGAAAGAGCGGTGATTGCTAAAAATGACGCCAGAGGAAAATACTTCTGTTGCACTGTTGTTCTATCCAAAGTTTACACAGTCCATGCTAGATCTGTTCCACAAGGCTGAAGACATCAACTGATTCAATGATTATTGACGCTTCTGTTTGTTTGCACAAACAAATAATAAGTTACATTCCAACACACTACGTTGATGAAGAATTCAAATAAATGCTGGCAACATTTCGGCATTCGTATTCAAAATGACGCAACTTTACTTAAACACCAATTCTCACAATGACGAACATATATAATGTACTGTAACACAAAAGAGATATAAAATTATGTTGTTTAGAATCTACAAGCGAACACAGACAAGCTTTAAGCTAGTAAACAACTTCTACAGACAAATTCTGGCTACATACAAGTACAAACAGCCCTTATGGGTATATCATCCTTTAATTCATGTAGTATTTATTGAAAAAATAACATCAAGTGCTGTATTTCACTGAATGTGAAGCAATTAAATAGTAAAAGTGTTCAAACTTATTGCAAATGTGTTACACTGAAGATGACAGATTTCAGGAAGTATATTGGTTAAAGATATATTGTGAGCTGTGGGTTACTAAGTCATGTCGTAAAAGGAAAGTCTTTAATTTAAACTCCAGCTATATGTATATTTTATACATGTAAACCACTTTGGATGAAAGTGTGTGCTACTATGTTAACATCATGCAAACATGCGGCGATATGAGAAAGCACATGTGATCTCTAGAGAAAATGAAAAGTACGTTGCTTGCATCCAGGTCTGTGTTCTATACTCTGCAATTCCAAAAATTAATCAAATGTTTGCCTGGCTTTCTGCTTCTACAATCATCTGTCAATCAAGACCAAATATGACTGGCAAATGTATTTATGCATTAAAATCACAATTACCTATGTTGCAAAGGTATGGCGAAGATCCAGCACTTGACTCAATATCTGTGAAAACGTCTATATTCGTATGGCTGCTGTCAGCCCCGCTGTTACACAATGAACCTTCTTAGTATCCTTGAAATCAGTCCTTTTCTATGTAAATGTGGACCAGCATACAGAATTATTAATTACTTGCAGGCCGTAATATAAGATTTTAAATATTCAGGCCCAAGATCACGATTCTGGCCTAACTTTGAATGTAAATTTAAAGAAAAAAAAAAAAGACAAAATTGAAGAAGGGGCATGCCCCTAATGTGAGAACAATGTAGCAATTTGCTATTTTACTGTCAGCAAAGAGCGCTGAGATCTTACATCACATTAATATCATATTAACACGGGTTCCTGTAATATCTCTTAGGACTCTTCATCTTTACCTTGCATGTCGGGGTTTTATATGCACATTCACACAGTTTAATGAAGTAGGAGGCAGCCATATGCAGTAAGGTGAGAAGGGAGGCGGCTGTTTACAAAATATTTAAATGTCGCTTTGAATCATTGATTTAGACTCTACTGGGAGAAATGTAAGTACTCAACCCGGAGGACTTTTTTCCATTTACCATTTTAGGACTACCTACCAGGTAAATGCTCTGATATTTATGATTCCTATGTTGCTGTATGTAAATATTTTACATTGAAGTTGCAGTGAAGGTCGACAATGATTATCATTACAATCTGTCGTTCACCTGCTTATTTGGGGCAGGAAGCCTATCCCACACGACAAAACGCCAAAGGCAGGGGACACCGTGGACGGGATGCCAGTCTGTCACATGGCACACACAATCAGTAATTCAACAGCAATTCACCTGACCTTATGTAACCTGAGCCATATTATTATTATTATCATCGGAGCAGTATGGTAGTAGTAGCAGCAGCAGTAGTAGCAGTAATAGCAGTAACAACAGTATAGTACTAGTAGCAGCAGCAGTAGTATAGTAGTAATAGCAGCAGTAGTAGAAGCAGTAATAGCAGCAACAGCAGCAGTTACAGCTGCAGTAGTAGTATAGTAGTAGCAGTAGTAATAGTAGTAGTTGTGTTGTTGTTGTGTCCTGTTGGTCTACTTGTTGTCAGCTGCCAGATGAGTGTCAGCTAAGCAGAGATTTGTCCGTGTGTCGCTGCGTGTGATTGGCGTTTAGCAGGGATCTGCAAACCATATGTTCTGAACACGGTGGCTCCTAACCAACAGTGTCTGTGGTTCCTTGTCTTTGTCCTACTGGGTGGTGGGGGCAAGAGGAGCTGGAATCAGCGTAGGTGGAGCGCAGCCCGCGGGGATTTTAAAGACGCTATCTTCTTTTTGTCTAGGAGTTGGAGGCGAAGAGACAGGCCACGGGACCGAAATAAGTAGCCTTGCTTTTCTGTAAACCAAAGACGATCCTGGCTAGAAGTCACTTGGCTTCCATTCTGCTACGTTAATTATCTATCAAAACCATGTTCCACACTTTAGACGTGGCAATGGTACCATGGCAGCCTTAGTAGTAACCGTGCCTTGAATCTAGATATATAACAACATAATATATCAAAATATTTCAATTATGAAATACAGATACAATGTTATATATCATAATCATATATCATAAATTAAACTAACATTTTATGCTGCCCTTGAAAAGAGAAATTAAAATTAATGGCGACTGTTTTCTGCACAATGTTGGCAAGCTGAAGCACCGTAATGTACGAGCACCCAGGAAGAAACTTTCTTGGCAGTCCGGATTTGCTCAGCGTAACATTGGCAGGTAGCTAGTACAGATGGACACGAAGCCTCGGGCACATTAATTCATTAGCGTGGCACGTAATCTTCAGTCTGTTCCCTTAATTGTCTTCGGCGCGTTGCTTAGGAGCAGAGTACGATGCCACAATGTAAACGATGTAAACAGCCTGGTAGACTTTGAACATGCTGATGTTTGAGGAGTTCAACGAGGCCTTCACTCTGTCAGCGGTATTATTTATTACTCAGAGGCCTTTCGTCGAACTGCTGTCGCGTTTTTCCACTGGCTGGGTTGTTGAGTTGAGCAAAGTTTTCAAAACACAGTCGGTAGCCGACGACAAACGATGGTTTTTCTTCCACCTGACCGCCAACCGCCAACTGAGCCACTGTTTCACGAAACAAATTACGAGTAGCAATCAAATCACATGGTATCAAATATTTCAGCTTAAGCCCCGGTGTAATTTTGTGAGTTTTCTTTGAAAAAAGGCCGTGCCTTTTGAAAACCCTTCGGCTTTGCCGCAGGAAATTGAAAAAAAAACAGTCCTCTGTTTCTTATATATATATTTATAGGAAGAGAACCAGAGAACCCAAGACAGTCCCCCTCCCACGTTAAATATTCTCTCTGCTAATCTTTAAGGAGTGTTCAGCCTTTCTGACAGGGCTTGTGTTAGACAGCTGTTGCCCAGTTAATGTCACTGTATCATTTTCTATGTGGCCTTTTAATCAAATGGATGGAAAAAACTTACAAGACCAAATTTACCTAGGACCCTCCATGCAACTGCTTGTGGGAATAGCTAATTTTTAATCAAAATAAATCCTTACAGTACAGTATACCTTTGTCACTTTATTTAATTTACATCCTACTTAATATCATCTGGAGATATTGCCTTCAGACACTATTGTGTCATCTTCTCGGTAATAGTCTAATTAATGTCACATTTTGACAGGTAGCACTACTGAAAAATCTAATTCCAATTTCACCTAAATCCCCAATTCACCTAAGCAGCATGTCTTTCTCCCATTTTAATTTGATCAGTGTGTTTTTGCCCTAGAGATCATATTGGCAGACATGTGACTGGGCCCCCTCTGAAGCAAGCGAGACTGGAGCTCGATTTCAGAGAAACAGCAGTTTGCAGTATAAAGACTAAGTGTCACAATCTAAAACAATGAAAGGGCGAACTCCTTATTTGCATGTTTTGTATGAGTGTGATCTGCGTCTCTTTTTCTCCAACCAATCCAATTCTCATGCATTTATTGAATTTATTGAGCAAGGGCAGCACAAAAGACAATGTTACATGTGAAAACAATGCAACCGTTGTTTTGTACGGAGGTTTTCTTGCTAAAGGCTAATTTGCAAACCTAGTCCTTGGTTGGACTTTTAAGAACAGACAATAACAGCAACTATCACACACACACACACACACACACACATTCATACACACACACATTAAATAAATTAGTATAAATTAAGTAATATACCTAATATGAAACATCAGTGTTCACAGATTTGCTTTTGTTTCAGCCATTTTTTCACCTGGGAGTTAAAGATCCTAACATTCGTTAACAGTTTTATTGCTGACGGTAAATCATTCCAGATCTGAGGTCCTTTAAATGAGAGTGAGGATTGACCAAATGATGTTTTGTATTTTGCTGGTTTACAGTCTCCATTCGCTGCTCCTCTTGTTGGAGCTCCTGTGCTCCAACATTATTCCACAGATTAAGTTTTCTGTTTAGTAATTCCTCTTTCCCCCTTTTCTCTTTTGTTTAAGTAGTTTTTTTTTTTTGGGTGGCAATAATAATAATAATAATTTCAAAATGCATACAAAACAAAACTGCACAGCAACGAATAAGCATGGTATTGTTTTGTTCGTAGTTGTGTTATTCAGAACTTTCTCAGACGAACTGGACATAAGCCTTCTATCTTGCTTTTGTCTAACAATTCCCTGGGGTTTGAAGCTGAAATAACATTATTATCAATGTATTCGTCAAGTGATGGAAGTAATTCATTTTAAGTACATTCTCAAGGTCTTCCAGACGATATACTTTTTTATTCCTCTTCTCAGAATAAAAACATCCTCAAAGCTGAGTTTTAAATGTGTCCACTTAATTCATAAATTACTTTTTATTAAATCAGATGCACAATAACACCAAAAATGTGATTTGGGATTGTGTGTGTATATATACAGTATATACTATATAGACTACCTTAAATCTGACAAGTTATCCAGGTAAGCAAGAAATCCTACGCTGTGATACAGCCCGCCAGATGTATTTTCCATGTTCTGATTGACAGAGCTATAGACCAATAAAGAGCTGAGGCCCTCCTTCCTAGTTCCTGGTAAATGCCGCCATGTTTGTAGTCCCCAAGCGGCTTCAGTGTGGGCAAAATATCAACATGGACCAGGTGGTAAATAGTGCATCTCCGACAAAAGAAGCTTATAGTCAAACCAATCATGCCCCCTACCCCCAAAATTTCCCTGAATGTTGGAGGACCTGCAGCAATGGATGTACAGTATGTTAACGTCATACCCAGGACAAAGCAATTGCAGATTAAAGGCCCAACAGCGAAGAATCACCCCTGGCATTCACAGGAATCGAACCAGCAACCTTCTGAGTGCCGACGCAGATCCATCGCCTCAGAGTCACCGCCCCACGATGACACAGGGAGAACATGCAAACTGTACACTGTATGCAGTTCTGCTTACAGTACCACTGTGCCACCATATTACCACATAAGCGAATCCACTTCAAATAAATTGTATTAGACAAAACTGTATAAAATTTGAATGGCTTGTTTCTGGACTGTCGTTCAGTTAAACCTCTGACTAAAATGTTCTGTTGTGTATCTCAAATGCTCCTTTTGTATATGATTCAATAGAACTGAGCATAAGGAGTAGGATTGGTCTGTCAGCACTGTTTGTTTGGTTACCCTTAGTGCAGAGGGCTGATGCTTCAGCACGGAACCAAATCACTGCAAAATATTTACAATGAAAAGATGCTTAATCCCGATCCCGAGTTCTGTGTCAGTAATCACATGCAACAATACAGCCGCCTTTCCGCTCTACGATGTATGATGACTATGGCGTTGCGTGAAAAGTGATTTATTGGGACGGAATACACACTCACTGCACTAATTTGTTGTCCAGTCAAGTCTCAAAAATGGTTCCCTCTGCGGTTAAACGGGTTAATCGACCAATCACATCTTTGTGTGCACTGAGGATGTGAGTTAGATTCCTAACACCATGGTTACCCTGATGCATAAAGTACAGTAATGAGTTCTGTGCACTGAAAATATATGTAATTCTCAAGAGAATAAAGATAATGGAAATTCATATTAGGAATAATGAAAACCAGAGGTTACATATTACTGGTTGTGGAAATTGCCTATATAAATGGCAATAGCTGTAAATATGAAGTTCTGTTGTCAGAGTATGTATATTGCATTTCTCAGAATTTCATTATAGGGTGGGGTAAACAGTAGTGATCACATTTTTCTCTGTGGTATCATCTGACTGTAAGACAGCGTAGTACTTTCTAGAAACGAAGGTTGATCTCCTACTTTCACTGCCAGCATTGTTTCAGTGGATTCTGTGATGCCATATTATCTGCTGGGATATATTTTTTTACTGATGACCTTACCAGTCGTTCCATTCTACATGTATATATCACCAGTGAACTATTTAACTGCTCTTCAGACTGAGCTACATGCAGAATTCTGCGTCGTGTCTTCAAGCAGACATTTTTTAACGTGGAGATTTTCTAGGCTGCTAATTTAGGCACACTTGTTCGCGGGAGGTATATTACGTCTCATATTCTGAGGTTAAAGTCTGAGGTCTGAGTTTTTAATGCACTAGTAGCAA
Organism: Paramormyrops kingsleyae; assembly: GCF_048594095.1. Lineage (NCBI taxonomy): Eukaryota > Metazoa > Chordata > Actinopteri > Osteoglossiformes > Mormyridae > Paramormyrops > Paramormyrops kingsleyae. The sequence continues at coordinate 29,804,416 of NC_132821.1, read as the reverse complement.
TTGCTAAGCCTGTACTAGCTCAGGTTTATCCAGTAGTGTTTTCACACTGAATGCGGCGCTCTGTTGTTCACCTTGACAGTCACTGCGCGCTACAAAACACCCCCTGTAGCTTGCTACGCACAGTGAGGCCCCCAAGTGGATTTTTTATTTCTTTTTTGAGGCGGCACAAATGATCATCTCGTTATGATGCAGTACGGCCGAAGGAAAACTGCCAAGCAGCAGACGGAGATGTCAGACACCTGCGAGGCGGCAGGTGGGGGGGGGGGCTCCCATCTTCAGAGCAATATCTAGAGGCAGCTCGACTCCTTCCCTCATTTCAGTCCCTCAGCGCCACGGACATGTGTTTGGGGGGGGGGGGTGGTGAGGAGTTGAAAGCATATCTACGAGGTCCCCCAAGCAGAGTTGGGAGACGCTATATAAAAATAGCCATTGTGGGTTAGGGGATTTTGCCTGTACGAAACAATCATAGAGCATTCAGTGATGCAATGACTTTTGTGTAGGTCATGTGACTATCTGTGGTTATGCTAGCAATGCTATATATTATCTAATCATTCTCATTATGCTGTAATGAAGCACTGAGGCACCGGTGGCCCTATAAACCGAAGATCTTTGAGAAGTGAAAGGGCACAATAATTAGTATAATTTCACAGTTATATGAGTAAAATGCATAATTGAGCAGCTGGCTGAGAAGAACTAGGCTATACTGTGCATGTGGACATAATACATATAATACTATGCATAGAAATAGACAGGCAATAGATGCATGTCAGGTGTTTCCATAAGCACACATTTATGCAGCATATTATAGAAATTATCATCTTATATAGACGTCCATGAAGAATTTAAGTGTTACTGGGCACAACGAGGATAACAAAAAAAGTAAATATTTCCTCACCACTTCATTAATCCATTCATTAATTATAACCCACCTTCCTTACGACACATAGGCCATTTAATATATGACTATTAATTATTAAGACTAGCAATGCTTCCTTTTATCATTCATGTATAAAAAGACGTTACTTTTCGTACATGATTGTAAATGATTCCCAGAGGGTCAAATTGTATAACCTCAGCTAGGTAAGATTCATTAGCTTGTAGACCAAGCAGAAATTAAGCAGACTATCTTCCGTAGCCTTTCCGGAAGATGTTGAACAAAAGGTTGAGGTTAATCCACTCTGAGTCTTTCAAGCGTGCACTAATGTCTTCTCGAGTTGGCCCTGTATCGGAATACAGGTGGTGGGAAATGAATTGGAAATTTCTTTAATGACCTGGTGGATCGCAAATTTAAATGTACAGTCACAGACCTAACTTTGAGGCTCGACAGGGCAGTGGAAAATTTTGCTGTATTTCTGTGCTAGGTTTCTTGTGCTGCATGTTATTGTGGGTGAGATATTTTACAGGTGAAAACAATATCTGCTATAAACATGTGAATATTGTGGTTGCAAACGGGCAGTAAGTTTTTGGAAACTTTCCAGAAACTTTCCATTACATGGGAAGTTAAGCTGAGGAATCTCCACGTGAATTACTTGGAATGTATGGGAATTAACAGAATATTCACAGAATTTTGCAACCCCAGATAAGAAAACCAAAGTGCAATGGTCCTTAGGACCAGAACCATTATGAACAGAATGACAAGACATGGTATTTAGATGATCAGTCATGGTCACATGACTCTTCCTTCCATGATGACCACTCACCCTTTCCTGTACAGAGCATTTAAGACTGAAATGACATTGAGAAATAATTGTGATTTTAGACATTAAAATTATTAAGTTGGGAGTGTAGTTCAAAGTGATCTGACATTTATTAAACCCAACAAATATCTGCTTTTTAGATTCAACAAACATGGTATAAGGTCCTTCTTTATGCTCTACTGTACAGTATATGCACTTGATGATTCAGGGATGTCTAATTATCAACATGAATACCTGTTGAAATTCACTGCCATAGGTTTTGATTACCTTCAACATATAATGGTAAGCCGCTTTTGACAGTTACAAAATAATCTTTAAAGATGTGCAAAATGTTAGCAAAATGTGTCTGTGAACTTGAATCTACCAGACGCTGTTCTATGTAGTCAAATCATTGTACATCTGAATAGGTTAGAATTGCCTTAAATGAGAGGCACTGTAGGCTATTGGCGAAGCATGATGCTGTCATCAGTACAGATTTATCTGAGAATTACTAATACCAGTGTAATTTTTGGGAATATAAAAAGGTCTAAAATGTTCTTAGTTACTCTTCTGGTACAGTGAAGAAGAGGCAGGACTCGTTCTGTTGCTCAGCAAGGGATGATGTCAGTCTTCTGTGGCAGTGCAGTGCTGTTTCCAGGCAATGTGTCTCATTCCTCAGGGCTGCTGGACTTGGTGTCAGTGTTGCTTGTTAGGCTGTTCATCCAAGCGTGCCTCGTGCATCCATGATGTGGCTTTCATCAGAGGCGGGCTCTTTGTTTCAGCCACTGTGTGGCCTGCGGTGGAGCCAAAGTCTTCAGCCAAAGGTTGGGCTTAAATACCATCTCACCCTTGGCAGTGTAACAATGGGAAAGCTTGCATCACCGACTGCCGCCTGTGTTTCTCTGTGCGTCTGTGGGGGTGGGTCTGTGCGACTGTCTGTGGGGGTGGGTCTGTGCGACTGTCTGTGGGGGTGGGTCTGTGCGACTGTCTGTGGGGGTGGGTCTGTGCGACTGTCTGTGGGGGTGGGTCTGTGCATCTGTCTGTGGGGGTGGGTCTGTGTGACTGCCTGTGGGAGTGGGTCTGTGCGACTGTCTGTGGGGGTGGGTCTGTGCGACTGTCTGTGGGGGTGTGTCTGTGCGACTGTCTGTGGGGGTGGGTCTGTGCGACTGTCTGTGGGGGTGGGTCTGTGCGACTGTCTGTGGGGGTGGGTCTGTGCATCTGTCTGTGGGGGTGGGTCTGTGTGACTGTCTGTGGGGGTGGGTCTGTGCGACTGTCTGTGGGGGTGAGTCTGTGTGACTGTCTGTGGGGGTGGGTCTGTGCGACTGTCCAGATTATGTCTTGCATGGGTATTCAATCCAAAGTTCAATACGGACATCTTATGTTTTGAATAATACAAATAATATGATCGCTTGCAGAACATGATACAGAAGTTTATCATACAGTAGATGTATGCATAGATGTGCTCTTGTATGCTTACAAGCACACTTGTTGTAATTGTTTTCAGTAAATTCAGCCACCACCACTGTGCAGCCCCCACCTGATGCATCAGCAGCCATTCTGCACCAGTACGCTCACCACACAGTAGCTACTGTAAGGTGGTGAAGGGGCAGGAGAGAATTCACCAGTCAGATATAGGGGACAGTTCAGAGGCCAGATTTGAAAGGGCTACAATGGGCAATTTAGCCTGCACATCAAGTCACCTCCCCAATGTATTCCACAGACGCCCAGGGATCTGTTATGAGCTAAACATCACGACTGCAGTTTTACATCTCATCCAAACGACAGCACCATCTTTACAGTACAGTGTCCCCATGACGGCACTGGGTCACTGGACACACAGACCACGGGATGGGCTAACCTGTCAGCCACAAGAACACGTCTTCCAGCAGGAAGCCAGCTTTCTTAGAGTGTCTAAGTACTGGCCAAGCCCAAACCTGCTTAACTTCAGATGGATTACTTAGTCTGAACTACAGGGTACTGTATATAGTTGCATGTCTCTGTAGGTGATGTGATGAGATAGATTGACCATTTGGCAGTGCAAAGGGTACAAAGTATCTGGAGATACGTTCAAGGTGCTCAAAGTGTTATTGTTGCTTCATTGTTTTACTGAGGGAGTGAGTCTGGGGGGGCTGGGCTGCATGATGATGCTTATCTACTTCACTGTACTTACACCTTTCACATGAAACAAGAGTGCTAATTAGCTCTGAGCGTCATGGCTACATGAGAGTAACCAGCATGATTACAGGTGACTGTGTACCGTGCAGTGTTTAGCTATAGAAATGCGTTTATACATGCTTATGAATCTGCACGTTGCTAAGGGGGATTCAGACACTGAAGCAATCTATGCAGAATATTAAAACTTCCAGCAGGATTCTCCATGTTATTTTCATGCAATCCTTAATTCCTATTATGAGAAACTGCAGAAGGTAAAAACTCAGAGGACAAGATCAGGCCAAGTAAATATTTGACATGCAGCTGTCTTCCTCAAAGTGGTGTACAAAATTAGACCTGAAACGGAGATGGAATACAAAGCCGGCATATGTTCCACACTTGCAGCCCTCGTTCAAACTCCAGAACACAGATTCCTTTTTCACTTTGCTTCTTTAGAACCGTATTAACACCTTCTACGCAGTACACTGGCATCTCTTTTGTCAAGCCCCACCTCAGTACTGATTCTTCTGCTGTCTAAAATCATTAGTGTAGTGATTCTCTCTGTGTATCAGTGACACACGGTATTCACAGAAAGCCTTAGGATGCTTGCTTAATTCCATAAATATGTTGCCAATGTTTTGGTTTCATAACAAAAGTACATTGACAAAGAGTGTTTAACATCTCCGCATATCTATATATCTGCACAGAATTTTTTTTTTAATTAAATGTCATCATTCAGTTCTATTCTTGCCATTTTGATATTTATTGCGATTGTAGTCACTGGCTCCTAAAGAGACACAAATGTATTTCAAAAATGTAACTAATTAAAATGCAACTAAAGACTATTGTCGAAGAACTTTTTAACTACTATTTTATAACTGTAATTTAGGTTTTAATTTATTACTACTAAGTAAATACTTTAACGTGAAATATATAAATGTGCGCGTGTGTGTATGTAAACAAATGAATAATTATTTTTGTTATAAAAGTAATAAATTTGCCATATTTTTACTGAAATAAGCAAGCGTCCCAAGATTTCTGTGAGCACTGTAATGTCCAGCCAGGATCTTTTCGCTTGGCGAGTGAGAGAGAGAGCGAGAGAGAGAGAGAGAGAGAGGGAGAGAGAGCAAGCAAGCGCGTGCGGGTGTCAGAGACTAAGTGTCTGCAAGGCCTCCAGCGATGATGCAGAAGGTTTTTTGCAGAGCCAGTAGCACCCGGGCAATCGAGCTGTTCTCATTCACCAGAGCCATCAGCCTGTCTTGAGTGACTGCATTTTGCTCCCCTCGGCCCAAGTCCCCAGCCACTACAGCATTTACTCCAAACGACCCCGAGGGATTAGCTAAACAGAAGATGCGAGCCAGATGCCGACCCTCACAAGGGCTGCCGCATTTCCTGTAAACGACGCCGGCTTGCAGAGCTTGTCTCGCCCGCTCCAGTCTCTTCAGTTTCCCCTTACGACTCAGCAAGCGCCTCTCCATGGCGCTGGTAGCGAGAACCGCCGCGCGGATCCCGCGGCGATATAGCCGGAAAACGAGCGCGGATAGTGTTTCGTTTCAAAAGAGCGTGGTCTAAAACAACACGTCCGCTAACATTATGATGGAGAACGCCTGCCGAACGAAATTGCATTTTAAAACGAGCCGCAGACAGGATGCAGCGGCTGAAGAATTATCATTCTGCTCGCAGCTTCAGTTAAACAATTTGCAATTTAAAACAAAATGGGACTCCTTCTTCCTTTATGCGGTGGCTCTGTGCCATTTTTTTTAAGCCAAGTGGTACAAATTCCACTCTATCCATGCTAATCCCTGATATCTATCCTGAATTTAACGAAACAAACTAATATATTAACTGAGGCACAGATTTGCACCCAATAGAACCTTTTTAACTTGAGTAGAATGAATAGAATGACCATTTTACTGGCGCTAACTTGAATACCGTAACATAGAAATGCTATTTATGAAAGCTGAGCATGTCCACTTTGGGAGACAACCAGCATTACATGAGAGTTGCTGTTAACTCTGGCTGGGAAATGCACTGACAGTTTGATGAGCATGTATCGTTCCTCCACAGAATTCCAGCACAATCAGAAAACAAGAGCTATTACACCGCTCAATTCAATTCCAGTCTAATTCAGTTCATTTTTATATAGTGCCCTTTCAGACACAGTCACCCTGGAGCATTCGAGTTCAAGGAAAATGTAATCCAATTTCTGTTGGATGCATTTAAATCCTTTGATGACATGATGATGATAAAACAAGGAAAAAAGGAAAAAGAAACGTATGTGGATTCCAATTTCCTCTTAATGTTTTTCTACTATACCGAAAATGTCCTTAAAGAAATAGCGAGCGGATCCACACTGCTGTCACTGACCTGCCTTCAGTTCACTGTCTGCCTGTATTTAACATGTATTTTTAAAGGATGGCAGCACAGTTTAATGTTCTTAACCTGTAGAAATTGAAGATTCATTTATTATGGGTTATCAGGCCACATCTTACCAATGGGCTGGAAACCAATGCTGTACTATAAAAATTGCAGGAATATTTAAGTGAGTTTTTCACAGTAGTAAAGAAGCTCTATGTACAGAAGACTGTAGATATCCTTCTGAAAAGACCCCAAGCTGAATATACCAACTATTAATTCAATGGAGTATATTTATGGAAACAACTGCAATATGGAATTAAGAAAATAGCACGATAAAAGTCCAGGGCAGTAAATATTCTAGAATGTTTGCAATAAGGTCATTTTATTTTCATTAAATATAATATATGTTACAGACTGATCTTTAGCTGAATCACCAACAAGCAGAAAAAAAGCATCGCTTGAGGGTAACCCCCCCCCCACAGTAGATCATTCATCATCGTGACTAGATCCAAGAACAGTTTCCAAGACCCCCCCGGTCTAAATTTCCTCCTTGACAGCCAACTTCTGAAGCCGTCATTTGTAAACAAACAGCAGCATCCTCCACTTCCCGCACGTCTTTAGCGGAGCCGTTTTCACCCTGGAATAAGATAGGATGCCAGTCAGCCTCCAGCATCGGGGGCTGAGGAGTTAATTGAATCCCATCCACCAGGCTTCTCTTTTAATTATAACCTTCGCCTTAATTCTTGACAGGGCTGTGCGGCTGTGGTCTGGTTCTTGCAAAGGGACTTGGAGAAGGAGCGACGATCCAGGGAGCTGTTTTCAGACAACAGGGAAACTATTACAAATGGACTACACAAGAAAAAACTAAACAACCGCTTGTGGTCAAAACAAAGGTAGGTGTGTAATACACCTATAATGGGGACTACATGAGGGGCAGGTGCAGACTGTAGCAACTGATTAAATACTGGGGCTGGGAACAAGAAACAGCTGAGGGTCATTATTACTAAACACTGCTGGGAACGGGATGGCCAGCGACACCTGCTGGTCAAGCCGAGATGACAGAGAGGGCAGGGACTTGTCTCGACACTAGTCACTGTAACGCCCTCAATCCCGATGCTGTCCATTGTGTCGGTCTCCGTCCTGACAATGCTCTGCCCTCCCTGTCTCATTGCGATTCCCTTGACAGTCCATGCAAGTCCTCTATTTTGTCCCATACAACGTTTTTCTTTTTTTTTTTTTTTGGGATGAATTCAGTGACTTTATCCATTGTGCTTTCTTTCCATCAATATGATTATGGTCATAGGATGTTCTGATGCTCGCATGGAAGATGAAAGCTATGCTATTCAGTTTGCTCTCGAAAATGTGATTGATTCATCCGGTTTTGTCTGAAAACCTAAGGGCCTTGGTTACTGCCCTGATAGCTCCCGGGACCACGCCTTGGCCTACAAGCATGGCATTTATTTTAGGTACATGTTGATCACCACTGCTGTCACTTCACATCGAGCCTTATCGATTTGATCCCAGGTGCCATGTCTTAAATAAAAAAAGCTTTCTATTTAATAATGTCTCATCAAATACAGCTGATACTGACAAGCATGGATGGATATGCCATCACTGTGTGCAGTGCAGCCCCTTACGAGGAATGGGGATGATTTTATCTTGTCTGGTAAGACTTCAAAAGTTTATCATCATAAGAATGCAAAGGAATGAACTCCTCAACTCTGAAAAGAGTAAAAACATGTGCAATTTCTTCTTCAATAACATTGCCAAACTTTCTAAAAATTAGCCCACCTAGTAAAAAAAAAATTGTGTTGACTTTGTGACAGTCCTTTAACCCCAACCTTTGTACGTTCGGAGCCAAGACCCAAAGAAGATCACCAGGCTTTAAAACAAACAGGCGGGTCTGTGACATCTCTCCGCTTGAGGCTGGTGATGAAAGTTTCAGATCATTGGCATTTCGTTCACTGGATGGCTGCTGCCTATTTTCGTGCCACTGGTTTCTGCTGGTTTTGCCATAATAGGGCCTCATTATACAACTAACAACATTTCACTCCCACATTACTGATGTGCTTGGAATCATTTTCTTCCCGTTAACATATGGAATTAAGTCATGAAAGTCCTGTCTCTGCGTGATGTAGCAAAGCAGTCCATGCATTAATACGACGTGGTCGCCTAAACCTTTCTGAGAAGATGTGCGTAACATTCTGTCACGTCGCTGTTCCTAAGTTTAAAGGCTGAGTATAGAATGTTTCTGAGTAAACAGACCAGCCCTGACATTTCTCACTGATTTTCCCCTTCAATGCACTCTTTCATTATAACTTTTTTATGGAGCTCTAGTTCTCACGCTTTTTCTAGAATAACCTGCTGCCTCTTGTTTGTCATTATTTAGTGCCGGCTGGTTTGGGTCTGTCACTGCAGTTACATGCATGCTCATATTTATTTATTCTAGCAGACTGCGGTTATTCCACACTGAGCTCGGGTATAGCCAAATGCCTGTCATGCTAACAATGGGAATTTTATCATACAGTTCAGTTTTCTCTATGAAATTGACCTGTGGCTGTATCCAGAGGTACGTTGCTAATTCATCAGCCTGACGATGACCTGTCATTCTGCATCAAATATCTATTCACGCTGCCTCTGAGTTCTGGGTCAATGCACCATGAACCCTCTCAGGTAAAATGACTTAGGCACTGTTCCACATACCATCATTTGCAATGCATTTTATGACTGGCATGATACGGCATTTCTAAATTTAAAGGTAGTGTTCTCTTGAATTATTACTCAATCGATTTTCTCTAATGAGGTCGGTGAGTTAAAGTCATCCATCTTTTTTTTTTTGTTTTAAAATTCTTCTAGAAAATTTACTCTAATGTATTTTGTGACAGCTTGCATACATAAAAGCAGTATATTGATTGCAGTTTCAATGACTGATTGAATTAACAACAGTATTTTTTTTTCCTATTGAATTTTCATGAAGGAAACTTTAAACAAGACAGAAGCAACATGCAATAACATCCAAATATAACAAAATGATAGATTCAACCTGTAGATATTAATATTCACCACGGAAACTCTCCCAAGCACAGGAATCTCATCACCACTCTGAAAAATAATTACTTTAAGGTACAATATTGTCAGTTTTATTTCTTTAATGTGGCACAGCCTCAAAAAATGAGATTTTAGTTTGGAATACTGGAAAAACTACAAAAGTCTTGCAGATGGCAATTTTTTTCTTGGTGTGGTTCTTGACAAGTAAAGGAATTTTCACCTTTTTTGAGGATTTTTGACTGAGATCGTGGTTACTCAGTTCCTTCACCTTTAATCTTTTGATAAAAGCATCAGTGTTACTAATGGCCAGTATCCAATTTCAGAAGCCTCAGAAGACGATTCGCGTACGCTTACTTTTATTTTAGTTAAATAAGGCATTTTTTTGCACTTCAGCAGTCGCTTGTTTTTGAAAAAAAAAAAGAATAAAGTATATTCTGCTCCCATTTGTTTTATCCATATATGTGCATTCCTTTCTTGTGACACACTGCCAAAAGACAAAGACAGAATTCAAAGAAGAACTCTGCTGCTATATATGATTATTCTCTTTACATGAAAGCAATGTAAACACTCAAGTTCTTGTATAATTTAATGGTTCTACTCTCACAGCTTTCAAGTCTGGGTCTTTGAAACAACCTTTGAAATAAACGTCATTAGAAGATACTACGAGGCTTTAAAACACATGAACCGAATTTTCCCAACAACAAAACACAGGAGTACAGAAGAACATGCTAAGGCCAAGAAGATCATTTTTGAATTTGGCCAGCAAATTATTCAGAACCTCGGGACAACGTGAGCCCTTTGCCGCAGGAATCGTACTGTCAGAGAGGGTAATTTGCATGTATGTCCTATAAATACGTCTGATCTCCTGAGATGTGTAATGGGGCATCTCGGCTACATTTAGATATGCAGGTGTTGACAAACGGCTGTATGTCTGAGGATAACCTCTATTAGAGAGCTATCAGTAGCAAAAATAAATAGCTCCTGTAAAAATGCAGTAATTATAACATTTATTGTAATAAGACAGGAACAATTGTGCATTGATGTGATTCAATAATATAGCATTAACTAGTGTTTGCATCGAAGTATTATAATAGTACTTAATTGAACAATAATCACTGTCTTTGTGTCTAATAATAATAATCTGAACTCCACCCTGTGCACGCACAGTAGGTGTTTCAAGGGCATGTATGGATGGTCTAAGATTTTACAATGCTTATGTGCATCATATAAGATCGAGAGGGTCAACATTACTATCACCAGATTATCCCTTTTATTTATGTATTCTCTCACTTTTTTTGATAATTATCTCTGCAGTGTAGTGTCCATGCCCAGACTGCTGCTTTTCTACATGAGAATTAGCACACATAATTTCATTGTATGTTTTCACAATGACAATAACAGTGTCATGTCTTGTGAGTCAATGGTGGGTCCATTCAGGCAAAATGCTTTAAGGAAGGATATTAATAAACATTGTGAAATATCTATCTATCTATCTATCTATCTATCTATCTATCTATCTATCTATCTATCTATCTATCTATCTATCTATCTAATGTCTGATTATAAAAGCGGAAAGTTTGCTGGAATAGTGTGGCCAATTATGAATTATGAATGTGCTCAAATCATGTAATTAAAGACAGTCAGCCAAGAATTTGTCATAAAAAAGCAAGACTGGAGTGAATGAAGAGATGTTGTCAGGTCAATCCCTGAGGGTCACTTTTAAATCATATATAGACAGAGGTTCCAGGTCCAGAGAGTACAAATCCAGACCAAGATTTTGTTTCAACCAACCAGTTGAGTATAAAGAGTCACAGTCACATAGTACTCAACTGCTTGGTTGAAACAAAATCCTGGTCTGGATTTGTACTCACTGGACCTGAAATCTCCACCTCTGTATATAGAGCAGCCTGCATTGAGAGCCATATCCTGGTGTCCGACACCCAAAGCAGCGACCCCCTCCACATTGTCCATGGCCTAACAGTGAGATATAGGTTTGGGTTCTGGGTCCCTCTGAGGTCGTAGCCAGTAGCCTATCACACATGTTAGCGGTCCTTGTGACCATGCAATCTCACGTTTCTCACATAGAAGGAGTCATCACAGTCTAGAAGAAATTTCTAGATATTCTTTGTATTGGAACATCTGCAGTAGGGGTTATGGGTTGAGGTTGAGGGACCCAAGTATTATTTGCAAATTGTCACATTGGCAGAGATCTCCTGCCCGTAACCCTCGCCCATTGGAAGTGGTGACTGCGTAGACATGAAAGATGCTTCTAGTCTCTGGAATGACTGGCTATGTAAATCCATCGTTAAATTTCACGGTTCTCCCGCCGTGTCCATGTTGTGCATGGACCCGAGTCTGAATCCCCAGACAGGCCACCTGAAATAGCCTGATAACACCTGAGCCTGCTGAGGACAGACAGGGCTGGCTGCACCCAAACTTACTCTCCACACTGTGACACGATGCCTGAATGCCACACATTTACTTAAAGACCGTTCCCCTTTCGCCTTTCGGTCGCCACAAATCACAAGTCTTCAGATACCATATGAAAGCAAAATGAGTGCCGCTACGGACGTAAATGTGGACAGTAATATGCATCATTTAAAGGGCGCCCAGAAAGCCTAAAAACATTATGCATGTACATACAAAACCAAGTCCATCTGGTATCTAATATCACACCTAATAGGGAATGTGTTTTCAGAAGGTGTTTTGCATTTAGCAGTATTAGGTCGAAAATCACATTTACTAATGGACAGGAAAGAACTGCTTCTGTGCTGAGAGTCTGCTGTTACTATATGCAATGTCTGTGTAATCTGTCATTTGACAGTTTTGGGACAAGAGAATATGCAGGCTGTATGAAGATAAAAGGTCTCCCGTCTCTTTGTTTTACCTGAGTTAATCACTGCTTCCCTAGGGCTGCCCTAACGAGCAGTGCTTGTCACTCAGAACAGGTCATATTTTGACCATGACTTCCAGAAAGATACACAACTCACAGAATTATACACGATATATACACAAGCTTCTGAATCAGGCATCCTATGTGCTGACTAACAGCGCTTTCCGAACAAAACAAACAGTCTTTTTGAAGCATTAGTGTTAGTCTGCAGATGTAATTAAAAATGACAGCTCAGTGGCTTGGCAGTCTGCTTTGTAGCCTCACATCTGCAGGACTGTGGGTTCAGGTCCCTCTACAGCAGTGTTTCCCAATCTGGTCCTTGAGGTCCAATAGACAAAAACGTGGACTGTCTGGCAGGGAGCAGGGAGGGAGCAAAAATGTGGACTGTCTGGCAGGGAGCTGAGAGGGAGCAAAAATGTAGACTGTCTGACAGGGAACTGGGAGGGAGCAAAAATGTGGACTGTCTGGCAGGGAGCTGGGAGGGAGCAAAAATGTGGACTGTCTGGCAGGGAGCTGGGAGGGAGCAAAAATGTGGGTGGTCTGTGGGTCCCCGAGGATGGGGTTGGGAAACACTGCTCTACAGGATAGGTTGTTATGTAAGATGGATGGATAGAACTCATATAAACACACGTGTGAAGTTTCAGCGTCCTGAAATACTGCCACCTATGGAGTCGGTCTGAGTAAGGCTGTAAAGAAAGAAAGTCTCGCGTGGTAAATTATCTCCAGAAGATTCCTTTGTACTATGATTTCTAACTAAAAGGAGCATTTTGGTTTTGCTGCAAGATCATGATCATGAGTAGAAATGTTCTTTTTTTCCCTTCAAAAGAAAAATGTTAATGATACAATTCCTATGCTACAGTATACCAACGTACTATAACAGTCCAGGGGTGGGGGCCACAAGGTCCCAGCTGAAAGCTGATTGGCCCCCAAAGTAACCCCCCCCATCACTCACCCATTGAAAACATGGCTGATGATACGGTTTGTTCCTCTATGAATTATGGCCCCTCTTACGTCCCTCACCTTAAATCCTAGAATCACCCAAGTAACCTCATGTAACTTTACTTCACACCTCCAGAGATGAGGGTTCAGATCCAGGCCACTGCTCCGTGTGTTTGCATGTTTCCTCTGTGTTGCACAGACTGGTGTTTCTGCATGGTGTCTGACTGTGTCATGTGTCATGGTGTCTGTGCCTTGTGAAGGACTGTCATCCTGTGTAGGGTGTCCCTGTTCCCAGTAACCACATCCTGATTAAGCCGTGGCAGGATCATTGTCAAGTTCTCTCTCTTAGAAACTGTCCTAGTAATATTATCCAAGTGCTCATGTGGTCTTTATAAACCAGCTACACAAACCCTCATTTATAGGATGGAAAAGTTTTTTTTTTGCCAGAGACATGCACTTATTAAATAAATGATTGCTGCCAAAACTCTCAACTAATTAAGTGTTACCAGTGGAAAAAAATGAAAAAAAAAAAAACAAATCTGATATCTGACTTCAGTGTTTTTCCCCCAAGGAGAAAAAAAAAATCTCACGCTGTCCTTGCCACCTGATATTATTCTATATGCAAATTGGCCTTTTCAGGGGCTGCTATGGAGACAAAGAACACAATAACTATCGCAGGTATAATACAGGCAAAAATTACTCTGCATTTTCTTGGCACCGAACGGCATTTATGGAGAGTGCAATAATTAGCCCTGTAATTGCTTCTCTAATTAATACGAGTTTTGGTCTAGCAGTAAAAGTACAAGGACCAGAAGGAAAAAGTGAACTGATCTCAAAAGCTGTTACCACAAGAAGAAAAGTACAACAGTGTCAAATTCCTACTAATACGTATAATTCTGTGATAACTTTTATTTTCTCATTATTTTGAGTTTTATTTGGATGAACACATCTACCAGTGTGCTGTGATGTGACTAATGATTCAGATCAAATTGAAGTTTTATTTGTCACATGCTTGGTTGTGCTCAGTACAATGTGTAGTGAAATGCTCGCGTGCCTAGCTTGGCGTAAACGCAAAACGTGAGTATCAGAGAGATAAAACGTCAAACATTTGAAATAAACAACATCCATAAATAAATATGAATAATGTTCAATTGCCTGCATACTGTAGCAAGTGCCGGAACGGGGGGATGGGGGGGGGGGGTGCCATAGGGTATGTTTAGTCGATTGGGGTGTGGCTTAGGTTCAATTTCTCTGACGGGGGCGGCTCAATGGTTCCTCAGCTCGCTTCATGTGCCTGGTGTAAACTGTCAAATAAAGAGTAAGTCAGAGTTTACGGCTTTAAGCTGCAGAGTGGCCGTGCACGTGGGGATGCACGTGGGCGTGCACGTGGGGATGAACGTGGAGGTGCACGTGGGGATGCACGTGGAGGTGCACGTGGGGATGAACGTGGAGGTGCACGTGGGGATGCACGTGGGCGTGCACGTGGGGATGCACGTGGGCGTGCACGTGGGGATGAACGTGGAGGTGCACGTGGGGATGCACGTGGGGATGAACGTGGAGGTGCACGTGGGGATGCACGTGGGCGTGCACATGGGGATGCACGTGGGCGTGCACGTGGGGATGAACATGGGGGTGCATGTGGGGATGCACGTGTATGTGCTGGGCTGTGGTGGAACACTGGCCATGCATGGGTCCTCATTAAGGTTCCGTGCTGGCTGGGGATGAAGCTCCACCGCAGGCTTCCTGCGCCGGCCTGCAGGCAGCGGTACTGTTTCTATATCATCCTTAAGCGAATAATCTGGTAACTAAGTCTACAAATCGCTGCTCTGAGATGTAACGTACAACACAGTGCAAAACTATTAGGCAGCCAAAGAAAATATTTAAGGCTATTTATCTGGGTAGTAAGTGCATATTTACTCAGAAAAAAAAGCACAATAACATTAGAATATATGCAAATGAACAGTAAAAGAAAAATAAGAACTTACAGATTTTCTTCTGTTCTGCAGTTACTGATATCTTACTGGATGGCTGGATGATCAGAGCTTCAGAACCCAAACTTCGCCCCGGGGCACCTCAGCCATTCCATGAGTTTGTTACATTTCACTACCAGATCAATTAATTACGGTAATTATCCATCCATCCATCCATCCATACATTGTCCAACCCGCTTATCCTACTGGGTCGCGGGGGGTCCGGAGCCCATCCCGGAAGCAATTGGCACGAGGCAGGGATTACTGTAATTATTATGAATAATTGATTAGCCAGGCACGTTATGCTGGTAGTCGAATCAGCAAATGCACTGGTATGTCTGCTGCACAAACTGGGGTGATTTTAGAAGAGGTTTTGAAATGGCTAAACTGACACACTTTGATAGATGTAATATCATAGCTTTACACCAGCATAAAGATCATCTACAGTATATGTTTTTTAGAGTGCCTAAGACTTATACATATAAGGATATACATGAAGAAGTGAAAGCAAGGTTTACACTGGTTCACACTATGGTTAATCATGATGTCACCCTAATCATATAGCTAAAAAGGTGACACCAAAAATGTCCCAAAACTCTCCCGACATAAAACAGGTGGAGGTCGTTCGTCCCTTTCCTTTTCATGTACGCGGAGATAGGATGCTTTTATGTTTATCAAAGAGCGGAAGAGGCCGGATGCGCGGCGGTATGCCCCGCGGGTGACACAGCCTGCCTCAGCCTCTCATGAGGTCCCGAGGCTGATGAGGAAATGAGAGGAAACAGATGAGCAGAGTCTCCTGTTTGCCCCCCAGGTCAGACGCCGGCGGGGCAGAGCGGGGGGGCTGTCCGCGGTGCTGAGGCTGGCTCGGGGTCTCATGGTGAGGAGGGTACAGCCAGACGCACTGATCCCCATCGATCCCTCTGCTCCGCCCAGCCTGTGCTCCTGTCATGCATTTGTGAAGCGAGAGAGGTCCAAAGGAACATCATTTACACAAAATTTGATCTAAATTTATTTCAATCTTATTTAAATATCCCAACATCCATTTGATTTGATTGGATAAGCCATTGTAGGATGGATGGATGGATGGATGAATGGATGCTTGTGTGAATATATATGTAAATAAATAATAAAAAAAAAACAAATATTTCATGGTTCCCTTTGGTATTAGAGAAAGACATAAAATGTGGATGGATGGATGGATGGATTGTAGATGGATGGATGGATACTTGTGTGGAAATACTCTCAAGGTGTATATATATAAATAAATAATACCAAACCAAATATTTCCTAGTTCCCTTAGGTATTAGAGAAAGACATAAAATGTGGATGAATGGATGGATGGATGGATGGATGGATGTGATTTACTATTACATCAGTGTCATATATATAGTACTGTGAAAAAGTCTAAAAGCCAAAGAAGATGTTTAAGGCCATTAACCTGGGCAGTAAGTATACATTGTTCCGAAAAAATATGCATTTTAACATTAGAACATGTGCAAATAACACAAATAACACAATGAAAACTAACAAGAAGTTCTTCTGTTTTCCAAAAAGTTACGGATATCTTGTTGGATGGCTAGATGAACATCGCTTCAGTTCCCAAACCTCTCCTCGTGGGCAGTCTAGCCATTCCATTTATATGTTTTAATGAATTAATTAAATTAGTTTAAAAAGTCAATGGTACATTGATTAGCCATAAGAGGTGTGTTCAGTCAAAAAACTACATATTGGATGGTCGCTGCAAATACTGCGACTTCAGGAGATGTTTTGAAATGGTTAACCTGAAGATTATTTAAAAATCATGTTATTTCGCTGCCTAAGAATTTTGCCATAAACTCTGATACCTACAAATGGATGTGTTTGAGGCACTCGGGGGGAACGGCGAGGGGAAATTGATGTCGACAGCCGGGCCTGTGAGATTGTGAAGGATCGACCCAGATGTGACAGTGTCTGATTCTGCCAATGACACTCCGGGGGGTGAAAGGGGGCCTGTCAAATGAGCTTGTGCCACACAGGGAGTGACATTGGCAGCGCTTCGCTGTAAATGACTTCACTCACAAAGCAGGTAAAACACTAGAGCTATTAGTTTGCTTATAAATGTGCTACAAATTTCAGCGTGAAAATTACTCTATCTTGTGTTGCTCATATGAAGTGACTCAATCGGGAAGACACCCCCCCCCCCCCCCCCCCGCATAGCCTTTAATATCAGATACTGCATTGAAATTTTCCCTCTCCTCATTGCTGCTGTCCGAGGCCAGAGCAGGATGTGTCTGTGAAAGTGCGGTTCATTCGCCGCTGCCTGGACTGCAGCACTGCATGCTAATGACGGGTCTTTGGCCTGGAACTTACAGCGGCAGGCCTTACAGCGGCAGGCCTTACAGCGGCAGGCCCATTTGTGTGGATTACCAATTGCAAATGTCAAGGGATGCATTGTGCTTTTGGAGTTTATCTGCGTACTTACAAACGGTGTGACACAGATGTCTGATGTCAGGGTAGTTTTGGGTATCTATTATCTGATAGCTGCACTGAAACTGGTCAGTATCAGATATGGAATTTTTTTATGTTTAATAGAGTAGCAGCACTATGTGAAAGCGAGTGTTGATAATAATCTAACGAAAGTGTGTTTTCAAAGATAAATGCTATATTTACAGCCACAAAGTCTGTAAAACAAAATTACCATTTTACATTTAACTGACTTCATTGTTTATCTTATATATTATCCCCCCTTAGAAAAGATTTTGGGCATATTTATCCACTGGTGTTTAAAGGTATAATGCATAACAAGGAAAGCAAAAAAATCTTCTTTTCCTTTTGCGAATATGTTCGTAGAGAAAAACTGCAAATTGTGAGATAGAGATACATAATTCCGGCTTAGAACTCGATCTCTATAAGTATAAAATCATTGGCTTCCAGCAGTAAGGGAAATCACACATTAATCTTTACAGGTTCTGTTATCATTCATTATCAGTGCTCTTCATCTCCAGATAGTGATGATTCCAGGAAATACGCAGCATTGCTCTGGCAGCCGATTTCCAGAAAGGACTCTGTGTACCTCAGGCTGAAAGATGAATGCTTTATCTAAGCTGTAGATTGTTCTGAAGCAGTTCAGATGGTTCCCACATGGTTGACTGTTGTGAACTGTGTAATACACAAACAAACAATGGTCTATTGAAAGCTGGCTGTCATGCTATGTTTAGTCTGTACTAGTTACCGGTGAAGCTGTTGTATGCTACTGACTGGAATCAAACTTAAAGACCTGGATAAAGCATCTCAGATTAACAATACATAGACACGCAGGTAAAAAAAAAAAATGGATGTATGGATGGATGGAAATTTTCCATTCTTTTTTAAAACTTGCTGTTTGTGAAAAAGCATCATTATTTAGAAAAGAAGCAGCATGTATTTATCTTTTGAAAAAACAGGTTTTATAGCAATTGATGCACTTCTCATTCAAGGCAAAATTTTCTGAGGAATGTTTAAACTGCATTAATAAATTGTAAATTAGCATAGCATTGCGAGTAAAAGCTTAAATCCAGTCATATCTCCTATCATGATCCTTGCTTGACATTGGTATTTTGAAGGACGGTTATTGTAAACATTCAGTAACATGGTGTCGTCTCTGAAAGCAGGCAGAGAACATTCTGGGGACAATGAATTCGCTGGGAAAAAACCAAGATGGGAGATGAAGACGGCTAAAGGTACCCAGGCACATATAAAAAAAGTGGAGTGCTCAAGGATGAAATTGAATCACAATCACAAGTGGAAGAATGGAGAAAAGTGTCCAAATTGAGAAATAACTACCCAGAAGCCCTTTAGCTCACAAAAAAAATAAGAGAATAAAAGAGACCGAGAAATAAAGAGATGCAACCGGAGATGCCGGAATTGTAGGTATGGGCCCTAAGAGAGTGTTTGTGTATAGTTAAGACATTTGCAAAGTTATAAACCTTAGGTTCTGTTTAGATAAATCTGGGGAACTCTTACTACAAATACCAAACAGACAAAAGTGTACCCAGGGAGTTCAGATTGTATTCCAAATGGCATGAAAGTATGCTCATAAATCATGTTGATAATTCCTTATAAATACAAAAATGGCCCATTTATGCAAAATGAAGCTTTTTCCATCAATCCAGGGACACATTTAGTAATTTTACTTTATTGGTTATTACATTCAGATAATAACAGTAGGCTTCAAATAGATGCAATAGGGTTTTTAATGATTTTATTTGGGTTGAGATAAGAGTCCTTTAATTACCACATGTCAACCAGATAATAGCATGGCAGCCACTGCAAATTATAGCTATTGCAGGCCATATTATGTTCCTTTCTTGTACTATGCATCAGTGTATGAATAATTAATAATTATTTTTAAAATGGCATATATTATATATAATGCCAATGGCTCCGGGGTCAGGTTTGCTTCCTGTCTTGTCCTGTTCAGTCTCTCTTCTCCCTATGTTCCCTGTTTGGCCAGCAGGTGTCACTGGTCATCCAGTTGTATCCCTTCTGTTCCTTAGGTTTGTCCTATATTCAAATTCTCCATAGTACTCTCAGTTCCTGAGGCTGAGCATGTGGCTGATTGTCACTAAACCCAGACCATCAGGGCTTTCAGGCTGGCTGGAGGCCAACCTCAACAACAATAAACTCTTGGGTTGTTTATGCTCCAGGACTCTGTTTTGTGTGACCTTATATGTATATTACGTTCCCAATGATTCTGCACTTTGGTTAGGTCCTTACCCTTAATGTCTCTGTGCTTGGTATACCCTCCCTGTCCGTGTTTTGAAAGAGTATTTAGTCCTGTGTCTAGTTTATATGCATGGCCTGTTTTCCCTAGATAACCTAGTGTCATAGTTCTTGGTTCTTGGTTAAGTGTCCCACACCTGTCCCTTGTTTAGACCTCATTACATGTGTATACAAATCCCTGCCTGTTCTCTGTTATCTTCTTCTGGCTATTGTATTTGTTTGAATGTACTTGCCTATGTTTTGTGTTGGATGCCCCTCGCTGCACACCGTGCTCCGGGTCTGTTAGATCACGCTCTGTTTCCTCACTTTCACTGAAGCCCTACCTTTGTTTAGACCCTATCCTGCTCCCTTTTGTTTCCTGTTCTTTTGACTTCCATTTCTAATAAAGGTCCCTGTGTCCCGAATGCCACCGCATGGACGTCGATTATGCCTCAACGTCACACTAGTTTGACTTTGTTTTAGGCAGCTTTGAGTCCTGATAAAACAATTAAAATCTGAAATGAGTCCAGCTTACTAAAACCACAATAATAATCATCCCTGCTTCATGCTTGTGATCCCTGTAAATATTTAATGTACTTAAACAAAAAAAAAAATGAATAAATGTTTTGTGTTACTGTACTTTTAAAATTGACTTTTACTGTTTCTTTTTTGCTGGTGCGGCTCATCAGTAAAATGAGGTAAAGATGAAGTTATCCTTGAATATTTTATTTTATATATATTGGCAGATAGCCAAATGAAGCTCAGATTGTAACACTGCAAAAAATCAATCCTCTTCGAAAGGAACAAATTGAAACTAAAAGTTCATTTCTTGTGATAGCAATATCAATCAAACGACCACGTAACTGCGATGTAGTTAGCATGTACGTGAAAATGTATGCAATAGTTTAAACACATGGCAAACAGTAGCAATGTTAAGTGCATGTTAGGAGCTCGTGTAGACTAAACCTCAACACGTAAAGCCGAGGCAAATTTCTTGAGCTAAACCAGAAATGCACAGTTAACCTTTACCTTAAACCCAATTCTCGTCAAATGGCCAGTATGCCACTTCAGTCATGTAATGAAGTTCACCTGGTGGTTTCCAACTGAGAGACTTTCTAGGACGCAATGTAAAATGGCACATTAAATGGTAAAGAAGCACTTTGAGCTGGAGATTGAAGAAACTACTTACTTAATCATACTTGAGACAGATGAACGGCAAGTTTTAATGGGCTTCTCTGCCAGCGACTAGCCTGTGGTGAAGGATATGAACCAGAAAGTTACTACAAAGACACTCGCAAAGTGCTTTTTCCTGTCCATATGGTCCAGACGAGAAAAGCACTTTGGCCTGGGGAGAGTAACTGTTAGATTCTAATGGCTTTTGAGCGAGTTATGCACTATTATGAAGTGCAATATCAGGCCATTTAAGAGCAAATTATGTTTTCTTTCTGCCTCTGTCTACTAAATACAGTGCACAACATTTCAAAGTCACATGCAGACCCTTGAAACGGCTGTGATTTACATGTTTTACGAGGTGTACTAATGTTTTATGTGTTGTTCTGCTGCGTAACTACTTATTAACATGTTGTAAATGCTAATGTCTGTGTGTGTGTCTGGGCATGTATGTATTATATTGTGGGGATCAAATGTCCCCACAACATGATAAAAACCTGTTATTTTGGCCTTATGGGGACTTTTTTTTTGGTCCTCACATGAAGAAACTTAATTGTATAAAAATCTGTGACTGCAATCAAAATACTTAACTTACGGTAACAGATAGTTAAGGATTGAAATGGGTATGAGAGAAGTATGTTATAGTAGTTAAAATTAGGGTTATGTCCATAGAAGTTAATGGAGAGTCCCCATAAAGATATAGATACCTAATCTCTCTCTCTCTGTGTGTGTGTGTGCGTGCTTTATTTTTCGGTAGTCAATTATTCAGGTCTGTATCTCACAGAAAGCGATACCACACTTCCTCTAGCCAGCGTACTCTCCCGACTCCATGTCTATTTGACCTTACCTAACCTCTTAAGTAGGATGCCTGCTAATTAGGTGACAGGTGTGCACTGGGACTCAGCTAGCCTGATATGCAGCATAGTTCATCGCCCTGCGTTGCCATTTTGAGACTTTGTGGTTCAGGTTGTGCAGTACAAATTAATTGAGACCAATATGCACTAATGCCATGATGTCATTGTAATGCCAGGCTAATTAAGGAGCTGTTAAGGCCTTGTCATTACTGTAACGAACGAGGAAGTCCTTCCTATAAAACGGTAATCTGTCCAGGAGAACACTGATTGCCACATCAACCTGAAACTTTCTCACTACATTTTCTACTGTGCTAGTTGCAATTCAATAATAAATCATAAATGTATTAAACTTTAAAGCTAAATCATGCTTTATTTTATTTTCTGATGAGTTTTTGATCTGTTGGGTGAAGCCAGTTTTTCTTTTTTTCCAAAGCACTGCTAGTAACATCAAAAGCACCAAACAGCAAGGTTCCGTCTAATTTCTCCTGAAAATTGAAATTAAAGCTCAGACTTTGACTCCAGTATATGGAAGGTTCTTTGTAGTTTAAATGAAATAACAAGGCCAAGTTTCCCAAAGTAAGGCCTGATTTGCCACTGCTAACTGATTGGCTTTCCAAAATATATCTCTGCTTAACTTACAAAAAGAAACTAGCTGACAAGGTCAAAAACTGTGCGACACATTATGCGTTGGTTTACTTGCTTTTGATTTTTTCCATTTATCGAAAGGAATTTCTTCAGAAATTATTGGGCAACACTGTCTATTTGTCTTTTTCAATTACCGTTCACAAAATACTTTGGCAAGTTCACATTACAGTGATTTTTGTAATTATTTATTGATACTTTCATACATTCGTCTGGTCTGGCTACTTACAGAATGTTTCCATGCACAAAAAATGTAATAGTTTGTCCGTTCGTTCGTTCTTTCGTTCATTCTTTCACATATAAGTAGTGACAATCAGATTACCAAGCATAATTATTAAACTACGACCAGGTGTGTTCTTGGTGTTCATACATACATACATACATACATTTTCTATACCCGCCGGTCCTGTGCAGGGTCATGGGGGAATGAGGCTTAGAAGCTATTGGTGCAAGGTAGGAAAATTACCCTGGACAGGAAGCCAAGCCCAACACATACATATTTTACCAAATCAATTCGCTTTCGGGATATGAAGCCAAACCGCTTGGATCATGTCCGGTTATTTGGCAACTTGCCTCCTGCCAACGGTGAAGAACATTCCGACCTCAAGCATGTACTGGGCACCTTTAAAGAGGACTGTATTCAAAACTCTGTGTTTCCAGACTGCTGACAGTGTTAACGTTTTGCAGAGGTGTCCGTTGGGTTCTTCGGTCAGATCGAAATTACAGCAAATTCAAAAAATCTTTTAAGTAACACATAACTTTCACGGCCTAAATGGATATTCCTGTTCACACTCTGCCGCACCATTTAACATGTCCTCCGATTATTCTGCTCTCTTACAGGTCTTAATATGCTGCAGACCAGGGGTGGACAATCTTATCCGCAGAGGGTCGGTGTGTATGCAGGTTTTTGGGATAACCTGTAGGTCAGCTGTTCAAACCCTGGTGTGAGAACCATTCAGCCAATCAGTCCTCTAATTAGTAATCTAATTATGGAGTTGCAGTGAAAACCCACACACACGGTGGCCCTTTTGGTTCTTTTAGACACCCCTGGTATAGAGAATATTACCTTACCTAAATTATAATATAAGGCAATAATAATGAAAAACTGTATGAGACAGAGTTCATTGCTTGAGGAGTTCTTCACAGACAGTTATTTGATATGTGATACATAAAAAAATTGTTGGTTAGGGTTTCAGAGATGCTATGAGTTTTACACTTTATAATACATACATTATTTAGGATACATTAATTGGACAGTACATTCAACTTCTGTGTTATGCAAGCAATACTTGCAGTATTTTGTACTGTTGATCACATAATAACTGACACAGTAGCAAGGGTCACATTGCTGAATCTCACTATGTACACTGTGGCTGTCCAGATACATTTCTCACTGGACGGTTGTTCTGGTTACATAACCAGATACTCACACTTATTATTGCTATTTATAGAAATTGAACTAAATTGTTGAAAATTTGTGTGCTTACAACTCACACTTTAACTTCAGAAGAATATGAATTTCATGACTTTTCATTAAATTCATATTTTAATAATTGATCAATTATTTTGGGTGCAAATGACTTGCTGTGCTGCCTGATTGTAAAAAGCACTTTGACTAAATGCAGGTGCATGATGGGAGATTTACATTTTCTCGTGATTTTGATTCTAAAGGTTTTTGTATTATACATACAGTATATAAGAATTGGTAGCACTTAAGGCCATGTTTTCAGTAATTTATGAACAAATAACAATGCATTTATAAAGCATCATAAACACGGCTATGAATATTTATTAAAAAGCATGACACATTATAGCCATGTTCATTATGCATTATCAATGCTTCATGAAACTCTCATCTATAATGCACTATAGATACCTTTATAATGCAGTATAACGGTAGGTATAAGCAATCCATTATTATATCATTTATACAAAACGCTGCATGAAGCAGGGAAAAAATCTGTGGAAATCCTGCTGGTAGATCGCCGACGACAGCGACGTTTGCGTACATTGGGATACCGTGGGTGGGAAAGGGCGATACCATGGACGACTCTGAGAGCAGAGGAGCCCGTTCACCCACGATAGGTCATCTGAGAGTCTGAAGCCTTTAGCTTCGAGAAAGATGTGTGATGGAAGAGAGAGAGCGGAGCGAGGGACCCGGGTGGGGACAGACGTTAATAACCCTCAGCCCCCACTGCAAACTGCTCACTGCACAAGCCCACCAACGTCCTTGGTCTGCCCTGCTTATCCCCCGCAGCAACAGATGTCTGCAATTTGCATTCACTGGATATAAGTTTTTTGTCCTTTAGACTTTATTTCCCCTCATACACAGATGCAACACAAGGACATTTTGTATTATTCAGGTGCCTAATTTATTTTAAATGCATTATTCAAAAAGCGGAAAACGGCACAGCGAAAAATGGAGTATTGTCTTTGTTTTATTCAGAAATACATTGCTTGACATTTTTGTTATTGTGTCATATAAGGGTTTTGGGGAATATTTTAAGGTCTATGCAGCTGGTCCTCTGCAGTATGTTTATGAAAATGTATTTTTAGAATGTTTTCATAGAGGCAGGCATTCAGCTCCAAAAGAACAGGTAGCAGTACTTCTCACATGCCGGTCTGATCCATGAAAAGGGTGCATGTGCGCGCTTCCTCTCATCCTCAAGTGGCAATTGGTTGAGGTTCCGACATGAGGTCAGAGGAGGCGGAGCCTCAGAGAGCCCTAAACCAAGAGGTGGAAATCTGCATCTCTCTCTGATGTTCTGGGATCTCTCCTGCTTCCGCTACACAGTGATTAGCCATAAGAAGCATTCATTTTTGCACTCGAGTTTCACGAGTGGCGTGATTAGCTGGCTAGTCGGATCAGATACTTTGCCATTCTTATTTTAAGTAGAAAATGTAACCACTCCCCCAGGTGAGCAAATGCCCGTAGTCATTTCAGGGTTAATTACCCTTATTAAGTTTCATTCGGGGAAAAGTCTATTAAATGGCTGACCTCTTCAACATAGTGGAAAAAGTGATTTTGAAAAAAGCAGGACTTATACTGTATACTGCTTTTTTGACAGCATTGGTGTTCCCAGTGTACAGTGTGACAGTATTGGTGTTCCAAGTGTACAGTGTGACAGTATTGGTGTTCCCAGTGTACAGTGTGACAGTATTGGTGTTCCCATTGTACAGTGTGACAGTATTGGTGTTCCCATTGTACATTGTGACAGTATTGGTGTTCCCAGTGTACAGTGTGACAGTATTGGTGTTCCCAGTGTACATTGTCACAGTTTTGGTGTTCCCATTGTACAGTGTGACAGTATTGGTGTTCCCAGTGTACAGTAAGACAGTATTGGTGTTCCCATTGTACAGTGTGACAGTATTGGTGTTCCCAGTGTACAGTGTGACAGTATTGGTGTTCCCATTGTACAGTGTGACAGTATTGGTGTTCCCAGTGTACAGTGTGACAGTATTGGTGTTCCCATTGTACAGTGTGACAGTATTGGTGTTCCCATTGTACAGTGTGACAGTACTGGTGTTCCCAGTGTACAGTGTGACAGTATTGGTGTTCCCATTGTACAGTGTGACAGTATTGGTGTTCCCAGTGTACAGTGTGACAGTATTGGTGTTCCCAGTGTACAGTGTGACAGTATTGGTGTTCCCAGTGTACAGTGTGACAGTATTGGTGTTCCCATTGTACATTGTGACAGTATTGGTGTTCCCAGTGTACAGTGTGACAGTATTGGTGTTCCCAGTGTACATTGTCACAGTTTTGGTGTTCCCATTGTACAGTGTGACAGTATTGGTGTTCCCAGTGTACAGTAAGACAGTATTGGTGTTCCCATTGTACAGTGTGACAGTATTGGTGTTCCCAGTGTACAGTGTGACAGTATTGGTGTTCCCATTGTACAGTGTGACAGTATTGGTGTTCCCAGTGTACAGTGTGACAGTATTGGTGTTCCCATTGTACAGTGTGACAGTATTGGTGTTCCCATTGTACAGTGTGACAGTACTGGTGTTCCCAGTGTACAGTGTGACAGTATTGGTGTTCCCATTGTACAGTGTGACAGTATTGGTGTTCCCAGTGTACAGTGTGACAGTATTGGTGTTCCCAGTGTACAGTGTGACAGTATTGGTGTTCCCAGTGTACAGTGTGACAGTATTGGTGTTCCCATTGTACAGTGTGACAGTATTGGTGTTCCCAGTGTACAGTGTCACAGTATTGGTGTTCCCATTGTACAGTGTGACAGTATTGGTGTTCCCAGTGTACAGTGTGACAGTACTGGTGTTCCCAGTGTACAGTGTGACAGTATGCACACAAAAAGCAATATACTGTATAGGCCTACATAAAAATGGAAGCTTGTTTCTTACATGCAACAACTTGAAAATTTTCCAGCTTCATGCTTTGCCTATTTTGTGCATAGCACATATTTTTGACTTCTTAGAAGTATCAATGGCTCGCTAAAAATAAATCGTAAAAATCTATGACAACCACCGTTTAATGAAATTCATATAAGCTGCAGATTTTACAAATGAATGTTATTTGCCTTGGAACATTAATACTTCTGTCTAAGTTTGTTTAAAGTTAAATTTTTAAGGGCTTTTTTTGTTTGTTTTCAACAATGCAGGCAGATATCGTGTAGCTCTTCCTGGTAGCTGTAATTGAACAAATAACACATTGACTGCCAGTTAGTGTTTCCTTTCATCTGGTGCCTGACAGAAAATTGCATTACTGTGAGTGTGTCCGGATCAGCAATAACGGCAGAGCTCCTAAACCGAAACTCCGAAGACAATAATGTCAGCGCGACAGTTTCTGACACATTCCCGTCCAAATAACTGAAGGTCACATCTCTGTCCTCTGCCTGTTCTCACATCACATTGGCTACAACTGCTTACTGTTTTCGGAATAGAAAAACATGTATATTCGTTCGCTCTGTCATTTACATCTCTGTTGCTGAAAAATAAAACTGCAGTACATCACAGTTGGTAAGACAAATTTCTTTTAATAAAGATGTCAGGCACTGGGACTGGTTTATTTTGCCTACGCAAAATTATGTTATGGGGGATCTAGCAATGGGGTGGTGTTTTTGGTTCATTATTCTGCTTTTAGCTGTTAATGTCTTCATTTGTACACATTTAATGTGTCAGTATTACATTGTATAGCAATGACCAAATGTTAAAAAGTTGTTTGTTAAGCTCATCATGCAAACTTTGGAAAAGACAGAGTAGTTATGATCACAAGGTGGAGATCAGGCCTTAATGATAAATTGGGTAATTATGATACTCAATAATCAGGGGGACTGAAATGTATCATTTTAATTAGGTCCAGGACTTGCACAGTGAATTTTATTGTCATCATTCTCTGTGAAGTAGCCGCATGTAGCGTTCTCAGCAAATTGCATTTTAAAGAATCGGATTCTATCTCCCTGACAAAGAAAACACAATTTGTAAGAAGGTGTGCATAAAAATTTGGGCAATCGGCCAAGTATATTTTACCAGCTTTGAGGCAATTTATACAGTAAACCTGTGTTGTGCTGTCAATGAAGTTAGCAATGGAGTAAAGCATTGATGGGCAACTTTTGATTCTACGATCGGTTTCATTTGCATTAGTCACCAGCAATGAATTTCTGCACTGACAAAGCCATCCATTGTGTTGCTCCATTAAACCCCGATGCGATGATGTTTCTGGTGTGATTGTATACGACCGCAGCTATGCCTTGTGCTATGAAGGTATCGCCCCCGATAGCACTTAAAAAATCAGAGTGACGGTCAGTAACAGCGCTGGTGACACCGGGCCCTTCTTTATCCCAGAACTTGCTTCTGCGCCGGAACGAGAATTAAAAATTTATAAACACAAGCATGGTGATGACTAAAAGGAGAAGTTTATTCCCCTTAAACAGCTGCTGTCAGTGGAGATTAAATTTTAGATCTGTAGCTGACATGGCTTCTGCGTTGTTTAAACCCACTTTTTATTTGCAACTTGCGTATTGCAGTATTATTTGTAGAAAACTATTTTGGGCTATGCTATTTCATGCTGTTGATTCATGGGTGGAGTTTGGATGTTCTGAGTCAAAATTGCAATCAATTGGCAAGACCAGCATTTCACATAATCTGCACAGGCACTTTGTGTAAACGCTTCGTTGGCACGCTATACTGTAGGTAGACAAAATAATAGGTTACGTGCGCATCAGATACCTGCGTTAACACATCAGGTAAGCATGATGCAGTGTTTTTGCACCCTCCAAGCTCAAACATCAAACTCCTTAATATATGCAATATTTTTACTGTAATCATTGTAACGATACAAATCTTATTTTCTTGAATTCCATTACAGAGCCATGAACTGGTTCTTTATTCGGTACTCAAATATCTCGGTGTAGGCTAAGGAACATGACATTTGTTTTTAGTGAAATGTGCACATCTCTGAGGTGCAGTAGGAGTGTAACCGAGAATGTTAGGCTGTAATTAAAAGCCAAAAGGAGACAGCTGACCTCAGTGCTCAAGCCCACTTTTCCACCTAATAAATCATGCCAGGCCTGAGCACTTAAAATGTGGCTCGCTCCATCTTTTATCAGCTGCAGACACTTGTGACTTGATTTGAGTGCTCAAGTTGCCAGATTTGTGGGATAGTCCCCCTTTTCCGTTTTCAGATCTATGTAGCGACTCTAAGAGCTGTCAAGTGATTGGCTGATAATGGGAGGTCTTATTGCCCTCTTTCAAATCACATGGCATTTGTATCATTTAAGAACCGGAGCGGGAATATTAGCAATGACTGCAAAATCCCAGTCCTTACAGGACTTAGAAAAAAAGAAACAATTAGAAAAAAATTAGGTTAGCTAAAATATAGGTCAAATAAATAAACAAACAAACAAATGAAAAAATAAGAAAAACAAGACAAAAAATGAATGGGCGAACGAACAAATAAGCAAACAAACAAACACAATTAATAATAAAATGTATTCATTTAAAATAAACAGAATCAAAAGACTCTTGAGTGACCTGACATAACCTTTGAGATGAGGTCCTGCATTTTCCCAAGATGTAGGCACATAGATGTTGCCCGCGGCCTAGCTGGTAATAATTATAAACTGACACACGGCCTGTTCCGCCATCTGCTCTTTTTCAAGCAGCAAACAGATCCGTCTCATGCACACTGCGATAAAAAGCCATCCGCGACGACTCTCCAGCTCTCGGCCCGACGTACAGCTGACTCGTGTGAAGACACCACCTGCTAAACTCAATAAGAGCCCCACAGTTTTATTTATGTTCCCCATAACGATTGCTGAGATACCTTTGGGTATAATTGAGATTATGAATATCCGAGCGATACAAAAAAAAAGATGAGAGGGGCAATTAGACTCCTCAGTGGCCTGTAATATGTTCAAACAAAAGGTGCTGAGCTCGTATTGCCCTAGGATTTTATAACAGAAAAGAGTCGGTTGCCTGATGATGGGGCATTTTGTAACATATTCTGTTCACAGAGATGCATAATGAGTACATGACCTTTCACTCAATTCAGGAGAATCAGTCGTCCAGAAGTCCAACCTGGAAGGATGTGAGTCTGAACCTGTTCTGATGAAGGAAAAAAAAAATGGAAGAATAAGCAGTAGTGTTTCATATGTCCCTGATGGGGAGGCACAGTGGCGCAGTGATTTGCAGTGTTGCTTCACACCCCTGAGACCTGGGTTTGAGTCTCCGCCAGGGTTCCTTGTGTGTGGAGCTTGCATGGTTCATCGTGGAGTTTCCTCCAGGTACTCCGGTTTCCACCCACAGCTCCAAAACATGCTGAGGCTAGTTGGAGTTACCAAATTGCCTGTTGGTGTGCATGTACATATGAGTGTGCCCTGCAGTGGGTTGAGGCCCCATCCTGGGTTGTGTCCTGCAGTGGGTTGAGCCCCCATCCTGGGTTGTTCCCTGCCTTGTGTCCATAGGTTCCAGACACCTTGTGACCCTGAATAGGACAAGCGGTTACAGAAAATGGACAGATGTGTCACTGATCCTGGTTTTGCGCACCATATACTAGGATAGGTGTCTGCATGCATTGGTCTTGAACACCAGTAGTTGCTGAATGACAGCCGTGGCAGAGAATGCGGCAACGTGAAGCTTGCATGCAGTTTCTGTTGCGACTGTGTCTCAGGTGCTGATTCAGTCCTGCGTTCACCTCTGAGGCTGCCGTTTTGCAGCCGTCCTATAAAGTGTCTGTTGAGCCCTTTCTGTCGGCGAGCTTTGACTTGCAATCACTGTTTTCCACATATCAAAGTGCCGACGGTCAGGGCGCTGTTATAGCTGACACACGCTGCTAACTGCCAGTCCACCTGGTGTGACTCACCTTTGCAGCTTAAAATCCTCTTTCACGTGGTGTTTCCCTTTTCCTTCCACCCCATGTACATGCAATTGTGTGGAAAAATGCCCAGTTACCTTCAATATCCCTGGAATCCCGGCAGCAGCAATGACTGCACCCAGTATCTTTCTGTAGTTATAGATCAGCCTCTCACACGGCTGCAGAGGAGGTCCACCGTGCAGAACCTTGTGACATTCGCTGGTTTAATGACACCAACTGTTCATTTCAGGTCCTGCCACGACGTCTTGCTTAGATCTGGCCTCGCTGGGCCCTCTCGGTACGAGCGCTTATCTTGTTCCGCCATCGTTTTCATGTAGTCTTACGATAATGCTTCACAATATGGTCTTGACTCATCGCCCGACCGACATGCATCAGCCATACGGCCAGATGGTCCGACGCTCTCCTGTAGGATTCTGCAGCGCGGAGCAGAATTCATCTGTGACAGTCGAGAGGGAGACTCAGATTTCATGGCAGATTTCAAGCCATAATGGTTTGCGTGGATTCATTTCACCTCCCGACCATCCCGAGTGCCCATAGATCCGTGTACACAACTGTCGTTTTGACAGTAACCCAGAACCAAGCCTGTCTGTTTGCCCCAAACGCCAACGGCAGCAACTTCCTTTACAAGTTTTTAATTTCCCTTCTAAAGCCAATTCATCCCCAGAAAGAATCCAAAGCAAAGTTTGCAGGAAATGTCACATGGCAAGTTCACTTCCTTTCTAGAGGACTAGTTCTGAGATGGAAGGAGATGATGGCTCACGTTCTCAGTGACAGCCGCTTTCCAGATTGCTGTTTTGCCGTATATCCATATTTGGCTGCTTTCGGTCTGATGACGGAGTCCTGAACGCTGACTTCAGCCACTGTAAGTGAGGCCTGCACATCCTCACATATTGTTCTCAAGTTTTTCGCGATTTTTTTGTACAGTTTTACATCCTGCTCTTGGAGAATCCTTTATTTGGACATAATGGTTCTGAGTATGGCTCAGAGGAGCCTTAGAGCTTAGGAAAAAGGCTCTGTAACATTGACAGAAAAATATATATATATTTTTTTTTTTCTTCCCCCAGAGCCCTTCCGGAATTTATTTTTATAATGGCATGATATGCCATTAGTACCTGTGTGCTGACAACTGTACTCTGACAGCAAGGGCCAGTCTTCGTAGAACCATTACCATAGAATTCAGACAGTGAAACCTAATTAGCTTTTATTTGGGCTGAGTTAACTAGGGAGGATGATATGTTTTTCACACCCGAAGGTGGCATGTTTGATTAATTATCACACCAAATGAGTCAATGTTCTCTCAGAATGCATCAATACGATACACTCGCCCACAAAAACATGCAGTAAAATGTATTTTTTGCAAAAGGTTCGTACTTTCAGTATCAGTAGAGTACTGTAGGTTGTCGTCTGGTTTTGTTTCTTGGTTTAATGCAGGGTGCATGATTAACTTTAATGATGGCCCAAAATTGTTCTTGATTGTTTAGTCGCTCGTGGGAAATTGAATAATAATGATATTATCCCCCCCCCCCCCAAATTCCTTTTTAAGCACTTCTACTAATCTTTTACTTCTCGTAAGTCAATAAAACCGAACGTTTGTTCGATTGCTTGTATGTTTATATCTTTGGCCAATTTAGGACTGTTTCTGTGATTCAGGGCGCTGACTCAGGACACGCTCTGTCTGCCCGCGATAACAGCCACCCACTCAAACACATCTCTGCTGGGTATTAGGAGCCGCTGAAGCTCAAACAGCTCTGGGGCGGATCCACTCGTATTTTTTTTTTGTAATTTAACGTGTCAGCTGTGAGCTCTGTGCTGTTGGAGTCAGCAAAAGAGTTTGGTGAAGGGGTAAATCACAGGTTTACCGAGGAAAAGAAAGGTGAAACGCCTACAGTATGTGCGCTTTAGGGCAAAAGGTGCATGTATGCAACAAAACATTTACACACTACTAGATCTGTTTAGTCTTTACTTTTAAGGGGGGGTGATTTTTTTTTTTAATTAATCGAAATCTAAACTTCGCAGGGAATCAGATTTAGGTGTTATGATATAGAAAGTATCGGTAATTAATGTACTTGTAATTAATTTATACAGTATATACACTGTTACAAACTCATTAACATATAATATGTGCATTGTTGTGTCGGTTTTTGTAAAGTATATAATTTTTCATATATCTTCATTTGACCAGTAATGCTACCAGTGCTGCTGTGTGGAATTGCAAGCTCGAACAAAACAACCACACGTATTCAAATGCCGGTGTTATGGCAAGGCTAAAATACCAGGGATCATTATATAAACGGAGCATAATTCGAACACCGCAGCCCTGACGTGATTAGAAGATAGATGGATGGATCAATAGGGAAATTTCAGTGTACCTACATCTCTGACCTCCTTGCAAAAAGAGAGTATTTCCATATAAAGTGAAGTCTTGTTCATATACCCATACCACTGCTCCATGAATTATGTAAAACACACAGAACTGTATCCTTGCAATGTAAAAAAAAATATGTTAATTAATTAGGATTTAAACAATTTAAATAGAATCACACAAAGCCCGACTGCCTTTCTTTTTTCTTCTTATTAATCTTGGAATTAACTACAGAGGCTTAGCTGTCTGGGTCTGGATGTTGTTTTAAATCAAATTGGCAGAATCCTCTGTACTGTTAATTGAATGAAACATATGGCACCCCACACTTTCTGTCATTCGCTGGACTTCCAGCAAAGATGCAAATTGATTTTAAAAAATCATTCTGGCTGCTTGCGGTACTTCTTCCTGCTTAGCACGCCGACCTCCTGCCTCCACATTTCAAACTCAACCCTCAATCAGCAGTTATTGACAGTCGCATCTTCCCCACAAACACCGCGGCTATATCTTCCACCACATAAATATCGCAAAGGACAAAGCGTCGCCCGGTAATCCTTATCCAGTGGCAGAATGACGCTGACAAAATAAACCCCAACCACTGCCAAAAACGAGATAATCCAAGAAAGCAGTCGATTTGCCATTCTGCTTTGTACTCAGCTTCAGCGAAAATTTATTGCGTTAAAAAAAAACTTTTGGAGTTTATTTTTTAATTAGCGTAGTGGTTTTTAAGCTACGGCATTACTACTATTTTCTTCGGTTGCTCCAGTTTACGGCTATATTTTTATGATCACTCTTTGTCAGTCTTGTATTTTTATGTGTAACTTTATTTGACTACAAAGACTTTTATCGCCCGTTTTGTACTTCATTCTCAGTGTATGTATTATCATTGTTATAAGGTTAAGTAACCGCAAGTGCTGGCATTGAATGTAAGTGAACAGCAGTTTCTTTTAAAGGTATTATTAAGTCCTCGGGAGTTGTAAGAGCGACCACTCATACTGCGTCCAGTCAATGTGGAAAATCTTTCTCTGGGTGCTGCAGAGTGTGTTTGTCCGTAATAGTACTGTTGATGTAGCATCTGTTGAATCAGACTAAGAGTGCTGTTTTGCTAATTTTGCTTTTTCATAATTTTCTATAAGCGCTGAAAAGGGCAGAGGGCCAGTTATGAGGCACTGCTGTGCATAACAAGCTGTGACACCTTTATAAACCAGAGTGATGTTGCTTTGAGCATTGCACGCACCCTAATCCCAGTGTAAAGCCCCAAACTCATCTGTTAAAAGACTACATGCCCAGGTGAGCGATAGATACGTCGTGCGATTTTCAGGCTTTTCTAATAAAGACAAGTCTGGGTGTCACGAAAGCATTTTCCTTAAATGTGAGCCTGGTTTCTGTCGCTCACCTCATCTGCTCCTGAGTTATGGTTTGTCACCGATCTTTTTGGGGGTAATGACACCGTGAGGGACAGGGAGCGTGGACTTTGCGAGGGGCCGAAGTCAGATGACAAGCCCATTCGTTCACTTCATCTTATTACAGGTCATTGAGGACTTGCCCGCTGCTTCTCTCTCAGAACACGAACTCACAGCCTTCTAAGGTCACATGATCCCTTGTGTTTCGTTTCTCCCGTTAGGTCATTAGGTCCATCTCTATTCCTATAGGTCGGTCTTCCTTCCATCTCACGCTCACACAGTTTTGTTTGCTTTATTGAAAGCTCCCTACACATGTTCCACAGAAATCTGAAAACAATGAAGTGCAACAGCTTGGTCGGGTTAAATGACTGTGATACGACGGTGATGGAGGAACAGCCTAGAGACTGAACGAATCTGTATGTTCTCTGTTCTCTGCTTCTGTTTATTCTGACCATTGCACATAAACAATGGAACAGTCATCGCAGGGAATGTAACATTTTGAGTTTCTTTCTCACTATTGACAAAACAGTGGGCACCCAGGGTTGGACAGTGTCAGTTTTGCCCTCCTGCTGGTCTAGGTCACCGTTTTCAGCTGACCTAAACTGTGGGGAAACCACTTACTTCTTTAACCACCCTGGAGACACGTAGGTTAAGGGGACATCTTTGTTTCAATTTTTTACTTTTGGACAACGATTTCCAGAATATGACTCATTTTAAAATGCTACACATGTGAAAATAATCAGTGGTAGAGCCCAACAAAAACTGAAAAATTCAGTAAACAAAAGCATAATAAAAACAGTTATGTTTAGAGAGATGCACAATGTGACTATGATTGTTTCATTAATCATTCTTTAATGACCCAATGAACCATTGTTCCAAAAACTAGGTAACAAAAGCATAGAAGCTCAAGTAAGTTAAATTTAAAGACATTTAATAAAAAGAATGGAAAACCCTTTGCCGGTCAAAATATTGTAGTGAAAATTTAAAACTACTGAAAATACCTGCACCAATACGTGCTGTGATAGGCTATTCACCAATACGCACTGTGACAGGCTATTCACCAATATGCGCTGTGATAGGCTATTCACCAATATGCGCTGTGATAGACTATAAACAAATACGAGCTGTGATAGGCTATTCACCAAAAGGCGCTGTGATAGGCTATTCACCAATGCATTAGGAGGCTGTAATAAAGTCATTTTAAAGCTGAAAAGGTTACTGACTGTCCATATGAACATAACTACTTGTAACGCCCCGCAAGTTGTAATTCTCTAAGGTACTTAACCTGGATTGCTTTGTAAAAAATATCTAACTCTCTAAACGAGCAAAGTGTAAATCTGCAAGCTATGGCAGTCACTCTGGATAAAAGTGCGGCTTAATGTACTAATGGTCCGGGCTTCGGTGCCAATGGAAAATCACAACAAGCTGTGGTGCTGTGGATGAGCGGCCCTCTTCGTCTAGCAGGGGTGGGGAGCGGGATTCTGGGCCAAGTATGGACCAGAAAGCATCTCTAATTCGAGAACACCAACTGAATTTCGGAAAGGGCCTGAGACATTCCAGTGCGAGGGGTCGCTGTATCTGCTCGTTCTCACCCTCTTTTTCAGGACCTAAAAATGCCTGAAATGTTTGACATTTGCTTTCTACAGTCAGAATACTGAAGAAATACATATTTGTGTTGCTTTGGCACCAGAGACGAATAGTTAGTTCAGGTCCAGAAAGTAAAAATCCAGACCAAGATTTTGTTTCAACCAAAACAGATGAGTATAAAGAGTCACAGTCACAGAGTACTCAGCTGGTTGGTTGAAACAAAATCGTGGTCTGGATTTTTACTTTCGGAACCTGAACAACCCACCTCTGTTTGTCACCTCTCTTTGCATCATGCCCTGGTTGTTCTCTTTTTTGCAAAGCATAATATGGTCACCTTACTTGAACTCACTAAAATAAAATTCGTTCTGAGGAAAAACAATATATGGCAATGCTCGGTAAACACTCAAAGAATATAATACACCCAGCCACCCAATTCTCTCCAGAAATAATCTGAGCAGAGGTGCTCTGCTATTTTGTGGGTGCTATTACACAGGCACGGGCCCACTGTCATGAAGCAGGGCGCCCCCCCCCCCCCCCCCGTTGATGAGTCAGCATGAGTCACTGCAGCCCCAAAGAGCCATGCTATATCAGAAGATTCACAGCCCTTCACAAACTTTGTTCCAGGCCACACATTAGTGGCAAAGGATTTGCCTTTGAACATAATGAAAGCAAATGGGCCCATCTGATCTTCTAGTTGTTTGCAAATTACAAATTACAAATTTGGTTGCAAGGGGCCATTTTTAAACGCGTTTATTCATAGCGCTAAGACTCCATGTGTTTATACAGCTGGATATTTCACAGGATCGATTCAAGTTCAGTTTCTTGCCCAAGAGGACACAATCAGCGCCGCCCAACAACCAGCACGCAAGGTTACACACG
The DNA here is from genome assembly GCF_048594095.1 of Paramormyrops kingsleyae. NCBI lineage: Eukaryota > Metazoa > Chordata > Actinopteri > Osteoglossiformes > Mormyridae > Paramormyrops > Paramormyrops kingsleyae. Next base: position 29,767,439 of record NC_132821.1, on the reverse strand, counting down.
TGTCTCTCCATGTGTGTAGGACAAAGCGGTGAAACTTTCAACAAGAACTATGAGAATGTCCAGGATTACAAGGACGTATTTGATATATGATATGATATGATCTTTCTGAACTGCTGAAGAGGTCTATTTCATCAGACCTAAAACTCTAACCTTAAAATATTCTCTTAAAACATCAAAAAAACCTAAGAGTGTCGAAACATGGCTCCGGTCAGTTAAGATCTTTTTTGCTAAAGCTTGTCAAACTATTGCGTGGTTTAATAAGTGTGGGAAGGCCAATTTTTTCAGTGAAATACTTGACGATGTCATTTCAGTTTTGAGGTTTTCATCGGGTTCAGTGTCTGGGGTATAGCCGGTCTCTGTGACAGTTTTTAAGCGTGTTATTTGTGCTGTTTTACTTGGTTTGCATGCTCAAATTGCGCGTAAGTGACAGAGTGCCATGCTTAGACATAAATGGACTTAATGAAAAGCGCCCCGATGTGAGTTCAATCACCCATAATGCACAGCTGCCCAGGTCGACAGCAGACACTAACTGCCATGTCGCTCAGGACTACAGAAACACAATGTAACGTGTCAAAACACACCTGTAAAATGTTAACCTTTCTGCCCTAAGTGATACTGTTCTGTTTTGGTGTTTATTTTAAGAGGAAAGTCACTGAAGTGAAGACTCTCAATCTGTGCAGCGTTTACATGTTTCCATTGTATCCGGAGTGTTCCATGCCGTCGGCCCCCTGCTGGATTGGGACTCAGGCCTCTCCCACAGCCTTCGGCTGGATAAGAGGCTGTAAGATTGATGAATAGAAGGAAATTAGTGTGTCTGTTTTGTCTGATTTGGAGGACAGTCGCATAGGATTTTGGATTGTATAGAATGGCTTAAGAGCCAGGTCTGTCATCAAGTAATTGCCTTAAATCTATATCAAAAATAGCTGACAGCTTATTTCTTTGCCTGATGAAAAAGGTGTTATCTAACATAATTTGTTAAAGATGACAGCAGTGTGAGTGAGCAGGTGGGATTGATTCCCCCTGCCTCGAGCGCAGCGCGTTCCGTGCATGTGGATTGTGCGTGTTCTCCTCAAATTTCCTACGTGTTTCCGGCTGCAGAACAAAGGCATTCTTTTCATGTGAATCGTTGCTTCCGTGTTGCCCTTTGCTATATTATTGCCACGATGAGCTGACTCCCCAAGTAGAGCGCCCCCTGCTTTATTTTCTGTACTTCTTCCCTAAGCTCCAGAATGGATGGATGGATGATGAACTGATAGACTAATGGATGGATGGATGGATGATGAACTGATGGATGGATGATGGATTGATGCTCAAACCATAAAAAATGAAAAGACATAAAACATATAAGGATTAAACCACATATTAATGCGGACATTTTCCCTCCAAGTACCCCTTGAGAGATTTGCAAGTTGTCAACTGCACCTAAAAGTCAGAAAATCACTTCCACATGATGATCTGAGCTTCAAAGAATTTTTCTTGTCAGATATAGTTTCTGTTGACCTGGCCAGTCCTGTGTTTTTAATTTCTTTGATATTTTCCAGGTGGGTGGAAGTTCTCCAAGCGCTTAACTTGATTCCAAGTCCTGCATCCACTGTATACATAAATAAATTAAATTGACCAAAGCACTAAGTTTGCAATTGTTTGTTATGCACCAAAAGTCTAAGAGAACAAACAGTATGTTTATACAACATTTCAGTTATGTGTGGATGCCTTGTTTTTTGGAGTCTATTTTCATTATATACTTAAAATGCATTTGTATAAATGCATAGGAAAAGATAAGACAGAACCGGCAAATATTTAATGTTGACTTTGAACTGTTCTTGTTACGTTTTGCTCAGAAAAAAGGTACAAAAAAGCTATATATTTTATTTTTGTTCAGTTTTATTATTGGAATCACCTTACTGCACAATTACGTAAGGATTTCAAGCCATTAATAAAAAACCTTGTCATATTCCCACTGTTAACCAATAAAAACAAATTCAGTACAATTAAGGAAATAAAGTTTTACGCTACATCAAAACCTGCTGGGTGACGCTGTATGTTCACACCTAGACGATACCAAATGGATTTTGTGATTTCGGACATGCAATAAGCAGGAAAAAAGACATTGATTCTGGACTGAAGCAGACGTGATTAGTCATGTCTAGAGCAAATGGAAAATCACCTGAGAAGCCCACATTCGAACCCAGGGCACACGGCTGATGCATTCTCTCTGCACTGCAATATAACTGTTACACAATCCATTTATCTATCTTCCATTACCACAAACCCTATCAATGGTTCTACGGTACATATTGTATCATGCAATTGTTATTATGCGATATAATATTAAAGAAAATAATGTATTTAAGAATATGTACTTTTCTGCTCCGTTATAAATTCCATCCGTCAAAGGGATGAGGTCTAGACTGGTTTAGGATAACCGCTGCCTCAGTTATTGCTGTGGCCAGGCAATACCAAATTTTGTCTCAAGGACAGAAAATATGAATTCACTTTGGGAATGAAGAATGTTCAGCCCATGCATAAAGTATGTTACATGGACAAAAAAAGGAAATGCAAATCGACTGGAGATTCAGAGCACAATAAAAGTACTTCAATCTACCCTTTACTTTAGTTTTTTTTTTTCTCAGGCAGTCTCCCTGACCACCTAATGTCAGGACCCAAACTTCTGACCCAGAAGTTAAAAAGGAAAGTCTCTGGTCATGTGACAAGTGCCACAAAGGTATCCATATACCATACTAAATCTTGGCTCTGCTGAAAAGACAATATCAAGTAATCGTAGTGTTCGTCTATGTGTAGATTTGTACTTGAAAGGTCTCTTAAGAAATCGGCCATGTCCTGGGTCTGTACTTGATAAGAAAAAGAGCCTCCTCTGCTAATATCATCCGGGAAAGTGGAAAAAGCACTATTTTCTGCTGGTGGGAATGAGATGAGTCACACGAGTCCCGGTGAGAGCTGGCACCTGACTCTGCGTCCCGATTCCGTAGCGTGACCTCTGTACTACAGGGGTGCTCCCCAGACCAGGGAAGCGAGTGGCAGGCTGAGTGACACAAAAAACATAAATACAAAAAATAATGGAAAAGTGCAATTGACTGTGTCTCCCGCAGAGATAAACTGAGGCAGCAGTAATAAATGCTGAGAGGCAGACAGTCAGACGGCCATGAGGACTGTTTGAGAGCATCCTAACATGTTCCAGGTAACTAAGATACAGAGGCATTGTCAGTATGGTGACATCACAGACGGCTTCTGGTGGAAAGGAACTTTGTTGCCATAACAGTCTGCTTTATACATTTATGCATGTTTTTAATCGGCACTTCATGTCAGACAGCAGGGCTGAGGGTTAAAATATCAAATAAAGTCAAAATGTTACAGACATCCGTCTTGAAGAATGCATCTGTATATATCAACAAGCCAGTTCCAAGGTCTTCGGATGCGGACTGCAAATTTTGATTATTCTACCTATCATTCAAGAACATTATCTGAGAATTCAGTCAAAGAATCCACTGATTATATTATAATAAATACGTAGCTGGCTAAATCCCACAGAAAATTCATAACGCAACATAATTTTGCCCTTGAACCACTTCTGCGGTCTATTCATTAGATACTATCTTCTGTTTAGACTTCACTATCTGGGTCAGCGCTATGTTTATATATTAAAATAAAATGGCATTTCAATCCAACAAGGCACTTACTGCATATTCCTCAGTCCTTTTTTCATTTTAAGATGGTTTTGATTGGCGTTTTAGACTGAGTAATAAAATGAAGTATTTCCCTTACATGTATATATTTTATTAGGTTGTAAAACCGTAAGTGTCGCGTTTTCCATCTCATTGTGCCCAAGCTGAATAGACGATTGTAGCTAGCAGAACTCTGCTTTAAATGCCTGTCCTTGCTTCAACAGAGAGCAGAACTGTTCATGGAGCCATTCATTAACCCTGTAAAGTAACTGGACTGTGTGATGGAGTCTTTTGTTCGCATCGTTCCGACTCTGACCGTGATGAGGTGTCACTGGTGACTCAGAGCTGAGCCTGTGTGTTACAGGAGTTTGGGATCAGCAGCGTGCAAGTCTTGTAAAATGGAGCCAACCGATGGTGACCTCAGCAATATTTCTACAGGTAAGTACATGAGTCCACCTATATAAAATTCACATTGTGGTTGCCAGTTGTTTACACACACATACGCAGTGGTGCATGCTGATGTTTCCATGGAGATAATGAGAAAACAATATGCCCGACTGCAAAGAAGAACAGCCTGAGGGTCATCAGATTCACTTTTCACACAGATGACCTATTATTTCAGCCATGGAATCCATAAAACAACACGCTAAATTTCTAACCGCTAATTAAAATGTTGCTCTCTGCCTCAGACAGAACTTACGTAAGACAGTAGCGTTTCTTGTCTGCTTCAAAATAATCTTTCTTCCCTGAATGTATTTCAGACGAAGCAGTGGGTGTTTGCTTCTGTTTTCCATTTTATTTTGAAATTGCGAAGTTCGAACTACATAAGACTGCACTATTTCCAGGCCAGATATAAGTAACATTTCATTTATGTGACCCTGCTTCGGTTAAATGCTTGAGATTGAAAGCGCAGAGACTGTAACTGAGCTTAAACAGAGCTGCATGTACTGTACCATCTTGTCTTGTCAGTGTTTAAAAAGGCCAGATGAAAACAAATCTCGGATAGATCTCTCTCTCTGTACTCTGCTGAAAGCCACATCCATCTATGTTCAAAATTTGGAATACTCTTTCACTGACAACAAGCTTTCCAGAAATATATATTTTTATTTGTTGCAGTGTTGTGTGGGGCATGAAATGGATTAGTTTTAGGTGGGGGACGGGGGGGATGAGGGGGGCGAGGTGGCAGACATCATGGTATATACTGTATCACTTTATCTATAACTTTGTAACAAATGAACCCACATGTTAAAGGTGAATAATCCAATAACAATTGGCGTTCAAACAACAAAGAAGACCACAATCAATATTGTGGAATCAAACCTTCCATTTCTATTCAATCCTGTGTTTTTTTCTGGATTTTTCTGGTTGTCCAGTCCTGCCAGTTTAACTTAAGAACATAAGAACATAAGAACTATACAAACGAGAGGAGGCCATTCGGCCCATCGAGCTTGCAAGACTTCAATAGATCAGAAATGCTCAACATCTGTGAAAATATGTTTCGGGGGAATCAGCAAACTAGAGAAGCTAACCACGATATCTCCATGCATTCAATGCACGATATAGACACTTATAGATGAGATATTGGCAGGGAAAAGAGATGGAAAAGGATTTGGTGCTTAGCAGAAGAATCAGAGAGGAAATCTGCAGATTCCAGAAGGGTCAAGGAGACATGCCTGTCTAGACTGTGTTGCATGTCGAATCACTGAGACATATTCACCTTGTTTGTGTTTTAATCACACAGCCAATGTGGGTGCATAAATTACATCCTGTAGAAGAAAAAATATTTTGGAAAATGCTCACAGCTGTGGTATAATTTTGTATATTTCAACGTTTGGAATTTCAGCATTGCATGAAATGCATGAATGCATTTTATTATTTTTCATTTCATGTGACGCAAGGCGAAGACATTGAACTCGAATATGTGAAATACATCTTTAAAGTGTGTCTTTAATTATTTGCTCTCAGCATGCTCAGCTTGGAGATGAATGAATCCTCTGTTCAAGAGGAATCCTCCATGTCATGTTTACAAACGTTTAATTGCCCCGGAATAGATGCTTTGCAGAAGGAATTTCCAAAACATACTACGGAGTTTTGGCATGAAGCTCATCAGTTATTCTGCTTACTTCACTGGAACATACAGTAGAAGGCAAAGACAGCTGATTGTATAAAATTCTTCTTGAAAGAACCTTTTCATCAAGCCACAGATGAAGGATAACAATTTATCCCATCTTTGTCTCAGAGAGATCACTATCGGTCGCTAGCTGAATTGACATAACTAGTCCTGTTTGCTGGTTTGGATTTGTGAGCATGAAGCACTGATCTGAAACCTGTCAGGCTCCCGCAATGAGTCATTAATAATGTGGGCAGCAGGAGTCATTTTTCTGCAGATTCTTATTCACTCCTTCACTTTACTTGCACAAGTCAAAGTGACACATATGGCATCAGAACTTCTGACAGGGCAGCAGTGCATTCTGGGAAGTATGCCTCAGACAATTGATTGATCACTATGCTGTAGATCTGCCATGCTGCACTGCATCATATGACACGCCGGAGCCTGTATTTATCACGCTTTTGTGCCAGTTAAATTTGCACCTGTTATAATTTATTCATCATATAATGGTTAGGAAGCATGGAGCCTCAGTGGGAAGCTCTCTTACCTCTCAGTGTGGGGGGGGGGTTGATTCCTGCCTCTGTATGTGTGTAGTTTGCTTGTTCTGCTTGCGTTGTGTGGGTCACCCTCCATAGACGTGATCAGAGGCTAACGGGTATCCCGTCCTGAGTGTACCCCGCCTTTTACCCTCTGCTAGCAGGAACGGGTCCCACGCTCCCGGTGCTGCTGTCCAAGATAAGCACTTGGAAAGTGGATGAATGTATAATAGCTTTTCAGCTCATTTGATTTTATCTTTACACATTATCATTGTGTTTTTTAATTATATTACAAAAATAGGTGGAAATGAGTCTGCCTGAGATTGTGATCCTGTCATGACGGTAATGTGCCCAAATCCATTGATGTTACGCTCTCACTTTTACCTGATATCCAGTCAATACGTTTTCTGGTGAGCCATCTGGGTTGCTTTATATATTTGCTTGTTTATAATTAAAACTGATTGTCGTACATTAGCATCGTGATTAATGCTTGACATAAATCTACTTTATTTGGTGATTACAGATTGGGTAGTGTAAAACTGAAATATGTACACATTTCCATTTTTTAGGCATGTATTCTACGTCTAATGTGACAAAACTGAAAAAATAAATGAATTAAACCATGACTTTTTGTAATGCAACAATGAGAATGACAAGGTCAGTTCTGATTGGATTTGTATGTCACAAATTCTTTCACTTTTTTTGCAAGAAAGTGTATCTATACAAACTGTCATTGAATATGATTCAATTATTCATGGAATATTTGAATTATCACGCTATGAATTAGCTGAGAAGGCATATTGTTGTATTGATACACATTACATGGTGCACAAATAACAGCTGAAATAATAATAAAAAAAGACATGTTCCCCAATTGTGTAATTTGAAAGTAAAACCATTGAGGAAACACAACAGCATTTTTTCATGTCATAATGTCAATTAAGAATTGGAAAAATAAAACTATAAAAGATTTAATTTAAAATTAGCAACACTATTTAAACAACTCACAATAATGTAAGTGTTTATTTTCAATAGACAATAACATTCAAAGTCAAGTTATTACAAATGTTATTTTGAATTTAAAAAATCGAAAGATATGTTGGGAAATGCAAGTTAATAGAAAGCGGAGGCCATTTTCCTCATCTTGCCCACATATTCTCTATTAATAGTTTTGTCAATGAAGGTTTTAATGAGAAAAAATTTGCCATGCATCACTTGGACATCGGTCTGTCCCCAGGGGCTTCAGGATTAGAAAACAAACACATAGTGCTAAAGGAAGACGGTCAAATTAATGGCAGATAGAACAGTTGTTTATTCCATCTCTGCTTTATTTAACTGTTGAAAGCTCTCTTAACATCCTGGTTGTTCTCATCCACCATCCACATTTGGTGAGGCTCACAGGAAAAAAAAAAAAAAAACACAAACCGTTATGAATATTATGTTGTAAGTCTTATCCAGTAATTTATTCTTCGGCAAACAAATTCCACTTTTACAACAAATATTAGCTATGAGGTCATTCAGCTTGGAACCAATACAAAATGAATAAATAATAGTCAATCATATTATTAACAATGAAAAAAACTATGTGCTGTTCTTTCACCATTTGAAATTCAACATTTTGTTTAAAACTTTGTTTCTTTTGAACAAATAAATAATGCAATGAATCCCTCATGAATGTACTTGCCTTTGTTTTTATTCTTTTCACGTTTATCCTTTTACAGTCTGTGTTGCAGCATGTAGCTTACTTGAACAATCTGCGACCTCCCTCCAGAGAACCGTGAATCTTGTACCGTGCCTGATAATACCTGTCGCGCAGTGTTGTTGGATTTGCCGTGAAAGTGTTTCGTTTAAATCAACGCGGTGAAAAAAATAATCATAACGAAAAAAACCGAAAACAATTTTGAAAACATCAGTGGTTACAATGATAGAAAAGGATCATCATAAAGTGTTTATTCAGTGAGTCTTTTTTGTTTGTTTGTTTGTTTGTTTGTAGGAAAAATAACAATAGGAAGAAGAGAAAAAAAATGCTCCTACTGGGAGAAATAATGTCCAAATACCAGCACAATAGAAAATTAATAGTCTATTAATACATTTACAGGGACAAAGGCTCCAGAGGAAAATAAAAAGCATACTATAATGTGCAATGCTAGTATCTGTATATTTACATAGAAATTCATTATAATTCTCTGTAATTAGTTTTTAATCCATTTATAATTGGAATTATTACAGCAAAAACATAAAATATGCTGTTTTAGCATATACAGTACAACAGAGTCCCTTCATGTTTTTTTTTTTTTCCCCAAAAGATCAGTTTTGCTAAACTTGCAGGAACGCCACAGCAAAATTTCCTATAAATCACCAGATAGGAAGAAATTTTAAAAAGCCATGGATACAGAAGTATAATAAAATAGTTTTAACTTTGTTTTTGTTTCATCTACACACTCAGCTAACAGCAAACAGTTTGGGTTGTTGTCTGTAACTCCTTTGGGATGTCGTAGACGCTTAGCAGAGATGAAAGAATAATAAAGTTGTTCCTTGTCTGACCCCTTCAAAGGAGTCCTTGGGGCAACCAAGAAAATGACAGAAAAGTGAAGTGAGAAATATCCAGGTGAGCAGACGGCTCCAGGGTTCTTTATAGTTCGGATATCGTGCCCTTGTACGGCTTGGCAAAAACGACGGCTGGATGCAGACATAAAAGTAACGAGTAGGATTCATATCGTCTGTTCATTCAGCAAACCGTTTTCTTCACGACCGAAAGGCTTCAAGTCTTACACCGACTGACAAATCTGTAAGTCGCCGTGTTTATCAGTACTTCGATTGCATTAACGTTTGCAGAATTTCCGGGAAAGGAACAAAAAAAAAAAGAATAAAAAAATCTACAATTGCAGACAGTTGATTCGGAACAGGAAACGACTGGAAGGGACTGCCATCTATAGGCTAGTGACTAGATGCGAGGGCTCCTGGCTGGGTTCTTCAGGAGATGAATCTTCCTTGTTAGTAGGAGCTATAAACCCATCACTGCCGCCTCTTCCCATTTGGTAGTAATTATGCAGCTGGTTAACATGGTCTCGGGAGCCCAAGTTCGGCATGCTTTTATAGTACACGTCTTCCGCGTCAGTGCCTTGACAAGTGGAGAGCTCCTCCTGGTCCTTACCGTCACCCGCTTCTCCATCAGGTAGGTCAGTGAGCACCGGCATGCTGGCGTACAGCGAGTCCCTGTTTGGCGACTGGGATTCCTCGGTGTGCTCGCTGGTGAGCAGGGGGAAAAAACTGTCACTGTTCTCCTGTGGGACCCTCCTCCTAGGGAAATGGGGCTGGTGGGGCCCAGCGGACTGGACCCGCTGTGGGAGCAGGGGTGCATTGGACTCCTCCCGGATGAGCTCCAGACCTAGGGCCTCCTCATGGTTGAAGGTGACGGGGTTGTCCCGGACAACGGGGTCATCCTTACTACCGTTGCTAAGGTTGTTAACTAGCTTGTTGACGTGGTTCCGGTTCTGCTCGCTGGGTCGCTCGTGGTTGTTCAGATAGGAGGGGATGTAGTTGGAGGTGAGTTCCTTCAGGATCTTTTTCTCTAGCGTCGTCTCCTTGTGGTTATAGCTGCGGTCGATGATTTGAACGCAGTCGCTCATGTATTCACCACCGGCCATGTTGTAGCTGTTGCCATGGTTACCATTCAGTGGTAGAGTATCCATGACACTTGTATCCCTGGCATTGTTCAGGATTCCCTCTGGAAGAGTAGGCAATTGTGTTATTACTTTTTGCACTAGATCCGATGCAATTCCACACATACACAGACATTTAAAAGATCATTTACAGAGATATTTCATGTATATATAGATTCCTTAAAACATTTATGTCTGTGTTCATATTGTACTTATGTGATGTCTAACTTACGGTGTACTAATAATGTGTAACTAGAATCAAAAGCATTCAGTATGTACTTTGCTATCAAATAAATCAAGTAATAACAAAATCAGGGCTGGTACTCATGACGTGCCTAAGGATGTGAATTTAGTCCCTGTTATTATTATTATTATTGGTCCACCAGGAGATATTTATAATTACGTTGCTCATAGCCAAATGTGCAGAAATTGGCAAATCTCAAAATCAGTTTTAGCTTATCAAAGCTATTTAAGTAGTAGCGAAATAAAGTCCAAATTAGTACATTCTGCAAAAGTTTTTTTTTTCAGGTTACCTTCATTTTACAATTTATTTTCATGGTATTTTTCAGTTTTAAATTCTGTGTTACAGGGTAAATATACCTTGTTTTGTTCATTTTAGTCTTAAGAAATTTGCTTTTCAGAACATGCCGCTCACGGCAACATCGGCCCAGCCATATGGCCACGGCGGTAAAGTAATGCATTTTAATTAATTTCTTCCTTCCTTTCGACAGCGATCCAAAAGGCCAAAGCACCATTTGGATTATATAACAAGGAGGCAGACTGCGTCTTCACCTCATGTGTAAGAAAAACAACTAAGAGGTGCACAAACTGTTGGAAATTAGGGTAAATTGTCTTCTCAAAGCAGGTGATGAAGCTTCAAAACAGCCTCCTGCAATGGCTCCTATCTGGTGCTGGTGAAATTTGCTTTATGCATTCTGGACCGGGTTAGCGTACCAATAAAATGAAACATAGCTGGAAGTAGGTGGGTAAGAACTGATGAAGATTTTCATTTTATCTGGTGTTTTTCCACACAATATTTAAGTGTCAGAATGCTAGTGACTTTTCATTTTCTCATTTTTATTGTCATGTCTTCCTTTATATAGCTACTTTCATTCATTTATAACTTTTATTGGTGTATACATTGTCAGCCTTTACTCCTAAGTAAATGTACAAAATACTTATATATTTAATGTTGTTTTGATGTGTATATTTACGTTTGTCATTTTAAAGCAATTTTATGTATTTGAATCTATAACTGTTTCCTTATTGTGATTTAAAAAATAAACACAAGATAAAGTCAATGCAATAGCAATAACAACTGATACAGCATCACAGATGAACGCCCTCAATCAATCCAGCAATATAATATAATTATATGCTGAACTGAATTAAGGCAAAAAAGGTGGACAACGGATAACACAAAAAACGATTCACTCACAAACATATAAAACTAAAAACCAAAACCATGCTATTGCTTAGTTTTAGCATATAATATTATAATTGTTGACCTCAGTCAGGCTGGCCCCTATTTAACAAAGCTGTATGATATATCAGGATAAATTTCTAATTATTTTATAAAATAAAAGTATTCATTGACTGTTAATCACAAGTGGAATTAGTTATTCCAGTCTTTGCCGTGATAAATATGGGCCATCATTTAAATAAAAAAAGTTTTGTTTCAAAACAAAAATTATTAAGAGACTTTCTGTTCTCTCCCATGCAGAGAAATTGTAGAATTTCAATGGTGTGATAAATTGTACGGCATTTAAATTATATCTCAGTGCAAAGTCAAATCTGTTCCTGTTTGGGCAACACAGCTAAAATTGGCAATTTAAAAGAAATTACCAAAAGTATTATATTACCTATGAAGAAAAATATTTGGACAAACTGGCAACATTTTACAGGGTAGTGAATGTTATTTTGAATATGGAGAACTGGGTTTGACATATCAGCCTACCCTCTATCAATAAAATCTATAAGGGTACATAGTTCTCAGTAATTAATCACCACACTGCAAAAATCTGAAATATGTGCTTGCCTTTAAAAAGAATTTAGCAACATATTTCAACCATATTTAGCAAACCAAGACGTTTGTTTGGTGTCTCCATGGGACAGAGTCACCACCATACAACACGCTGCAGCTTCTTTCCAAGTTCAACAAATTTACCGTAATTATTCATTTACATACAATGATTACAAATGAATATAATTTAGAGAGTGTAAAGACTAGAATATAAATGCCCAACCAGGACACATGATTAACTTTTGCATTGAGGTTTATAATTACAAACACAGTAATTGTCATGTTATATCGATGATATGAGATTAAAATGTTGACTGGCTTCTTTTAAGAATGGTTTATAGAATACGATGGATGTATATTGCGTTAAGTGTTAAGTGTCAAACCAATCAAATGGCAAGTTTAAGAGATGGTGTCATGCTATGAGCATCTTCTCTAGTTTACTTTTTGTTCTTTGCGTTTAAACGAACCGAAGTGGGAAAATGACAATAGCTGCAGAATAGCCGATCATTTGTGTCTGTCTTTTGTCAGCATAGAGTGAAAAGAAAGTAAACTGAGGTCAATTACATTTGATATGCAACGTTTAGCTTTACTCCCATACTTGTCTCTCTGTAGGGGGCTAAACGACAGCATGAAGGAAAGGAAAGAAGAACAGACACGTAAGCCAACAGTCACAAATAGAGAACACGTGAACAAAAGATGGCATGTAGCGGACAGACTCCCAGTATTTTCAATCCTATAGTTCTGCTAGTACGTACCAAATACACGTCACACATCGAATCTTATCTTATTACTAGCTAAGAGTTGCAAACATGCTGGTTCTAAAATTGCGTAACTACGTAAGTTACTCTCTTTCCCGAAAATAACATGATGGCTTATTTGACATTCTTGTGCCGTTGACTCATTTTTGTAGGGGCGTTTGAATGCACTTCTAAGTGTACAAACCGATCTTGTAGTTTTTCTGGTCATAAAATCAATCGACTCCTACACCTCATTCGAACAACATTGCTGTTTTTCTTTTTTACATCTACAATGTTGTTTTCAGAATGTGTCTTGCTGTTCATCCCAGTCAGCGCATAGATTCTAAAGAAAAGTCTATTTATTTATTTGCTTACTTACTTAAATACATTTTGCTACTTACCCAATATTCTCATGCTGCCTAGTGACTCACTTATGTTTCATAAGCGAAGAGAAAATTATTTCTTGCTTAGTCATATATCAGGAAACATAATGCAAAGTTGTTTTTTTTTTCCCGAAAAGTCTGGATTATACAATTGACCCAGATGCACATGTGTATAGTATTTTTGAGAATTGTTAACTAAAAAAAACACACACACACACACGCGCGTTTCCAAACGTGTGAAGAGCAATTATAAGAATCCAAAGTTCTAAAAATGTTACAACCATCCATACACGGCAGAGCAACTGGTAACAAATCTGGGGACACTTACCAAAAATGCGTGCATTCAAAAATTCATGACAAAATGAATACTAAGGACATACAAACAGGTTGACATGAAGCACAAAGACAAGCTTTCAAAGACAGAATATTGCAGCAGCAAGTGCATAAGAAATTGTGACATATCTGGCTCCCAGTAGGTCTACATTTCAACGTTAAGCAAATGCTTCAGTCCACTTTTGCAAACCATATATTTTAGGCAAGAGAATATGGGCAGGAACCACCTAACGGAAGCTGCCATCCGATTCCTTTTTGGGTAATTAATCCGAAATAGCCCGCCAGGATATGCCTCAATTTCGTTCACTCCATGAAGAGCAGCTGTCCGGAATCAGTGGCTGTATAAGCCAGGTGAAACATGTTTACCAGGATCAAGGGGTAAAAAAACAGGCCCAGCACACCTTGCGTGTTGTACATGCTCACAGATGGGTTGTTATAGACGGCTGATTCCCCAAGCAAAGTGTTATAGGGATTATTAGTGCCATGGGGTCGTAGCAGGGCATTAGTTATAAGTTGGTTAGCCATGGCGCCTGCCAGCCAGATAGGAACACAGAGAAAAAAAAAACATAAATATCAGTCAGGCAAATGCAGTTCAGCTGAAAGTAAAGATAAAGTAAAATGACAAAAAAAACAAGCAATCAATCCCTTTCTCTTTCGTCACAGCCAAAAGTTTGACCAGTAGCAGCGGCAAGCTCAAGACTGAGATTTATGTGATCAAAGGGGAAAGTGTGGACACGGTGTTTTCCACTGGACCCCCTTCCCCTTTCATGGAAAATGCTTACACATTTAGACAAATAACAAAAGCCAGCTGAATGGTGGGTACATATAGAAATGTGAAGCCTTAATGCAAATCAGACATGAACCATTTGTACATTCAATGAGCCACCTTGCACTGCTATCTTTCACCCAGTGTTTCTTCAATGTTCCTTTAATCGACACTGGATGGCAGATCTGACCATATGAACACAGCAGACCGGTGAATCGCTACAGGCTCTTGGCCTTCAGTTTGTCTGCGTTACTGTTTACTGCAAAACATAGATTGCTAAATCGTTCCAGGAAAAATACTGGGATGTATAACTTTTGAGCGTTCTTGAGAGCTATTTTGCATGCCTGCCAGTAAATCAAAGCTATTATTTCACATCTGAAATTTTGTTAAACGGACTCTAAATTATTATAACTGTAATTACAATCAGATATTTGCCTCATTAAGTTGAAATTAGGGTAGGGGATGTTAAGCCTTATTTTGTTCTTAAATAAACAAAACCCTTTTCATATAAGCAAGACATTGTTGAACGCCGAGGCCAAATTGCATTATGGTTGACCTGTATAATTTCATAAAATAGATTCCCATGCCATTCAAGACACAGAAATTCTTTAGAGAAACTTTATCTATGAGGAAATGTTTACATACTCCTGCAGCAAAAGTTTTAAAATTCTTGCACAAAGTTTATCAAAAACATAATCGGTATATTATAGAAAAAATAAAAATCAAGCACTATCATCTTGATTAACAGCACTAGGTATAATTATGTTTGTTTAACTAATCATTTTTATAAATTTATTTTTTTCCTTTGCATCAATCTGTTTTGAATTATTTTATAATACGTCTGCCTACTGTCAGTAAATGAGATGTAGTGTCTGGGCTGCCTAACGATGCTAATTAAGCATAACGATGGTGCAGTTGACTGAGCTCAGCATGTGCAATGCTCACCAAACCCTGTCAGGAAGCAGGTGAGTAAGTCTCCTTTTAACAAAAGCGAGTGCAACTTGCCTAGAGGAACTGCGACTTAATAAGCAACAAACGATTATTATGTATGTCGCACTAGGGACCCGCAGAGAGACGCAGGACTCTCTTGTCACCAATTAAGGCGTGAAAGAGTTTAGAAAACATGAGGAAATATTTCGCTTTTGAGACGTTTACTCAATAACGTTATAACGCTAAAAGTCAAAGCTCACACAAGACCAAAATTACAAAATGAATTGAAAGTGTGCTTGTTCTATGCAGATCATTACAAGGATTCGAAAATTAGGTTATTAAGTTAGTAATCCATGACACATTTTGCAATGCCTATTCAAGTTGTTTCTTTTAACAAGCCAGAAATAATAACGAAATGTACTTTATATGAAAATGCAAGTTAGCATATTTTAGCACATCAATGTGTAACAGCAGATAGACCTCTGAAGACCTGAATCTTTAATAGGTTTTAGGCTATTCGTTTTTCACATTCTTAGTAACTCCCTCCAAAATGTGGGAAATCACAGAATAACCGGGGGGGGAAATAACTATCTTATAAATGTATCTCTGATAACTGATAAACACCCAGTGTTTTCAAACAAAATAAGCTTAGTGGTATGATGGTGTGATTAGCCCATATCCCCAAAATATCAGGCTTAAACTAATATTTGTTAAGCTGCTTATTGTGTGCCCAATAAGCGAGAGGATTTGGAAATGAAAAAGCACACATACTGTAACAGGAAGCGGGGAGCTCACAGTCTACAAGATGCCCAAAGACACCTGGTTCACCACCAATACGGTGACAATTAGGCCACTTACTCTATTTCCTGTCACTAGGTTTTCTGTCAGAGAGAAAATTGGTTGTGAGTGAAGGTGGTGAGATCTCGCCGCTCACTCCCAGCTTATTAGTGTCTGAGCAAATCTCAGTTTAAACCTGAGTTGTCCATAAATAACATGTTCTGATTGGTGTGTTTGTAAGAAAAAAAAAACAAAAGACTACTGTAGCTTTTTTATACAATAGGTAATTTTCTCAAACAAGCACTATAGCCTCACTCATCAAGACCAGAGTTCAAGTCTTAAAACTATGTTTCCATCTATAATTGAAAGTTCTTGTCCCTAATGTATGTCCCAGTGATGGACTGGAATCTAACCCAGGCTATCTCCTGTACTGTCTGCCCTCTGACTCATGGGATAGGTTCCAGGCTAACATGGTGAGCCTGATCTGGGTAAGAGCTGAACTCTCTGAAGATGGGAATCTTAAAGCCCATTGAACTACTGAATTGAATATGCCTGCATGTTTTTTTTTTCTTTCGTTTTTTTGAAGATTTAGCATTTATCGAAGAACTGGTAACATTTAATTTGTTGCAGGCACAAGTAAGTTAGTAACTCAGTTAATACTGAAGTACAAATCATGAATAAATATATTAATAAAAATACATCAGCTATTATGACTGATTAATGATGAACGAACATGGGATCAGTACGTAATTAACACTTAGTTGCCGATAAATTAATGCATTAAGTAAGAATGTATTACTACATTATTTGTGCCTTCAAAGTGCTACTGAAGAAATATTAGAATTTATTTCAGAAATACAGTGGAGTATATGTTTTTCAAAAAACATGAGTATTTTTCTTTGCTTTATATAAATGACTAATTTTTACAATTAATGAGAGGCAAATTTTGCAGTAACTTCAACAGATAGGCCTAATAGAGTACATCCCAATCTCTTTATCTGTTGTTGCGATTAAATTAGTTTTCTTTTTTCTTTTGTCGCAATAGCAGCTGAAAGCTATGACATATTTTGCAGTAAATCAGTTAAAACACATAGTGACAAAAAGGACAATTCCTGAATAAGTCATGGATTCCAAATTAGTATTTAGTATGTATTCACTGCCATACTTATTTAGATATCACTGGGTGCTGAAGAATTAGCCTAAAAACACAATACTGGCACATATTTATTATACAACGGTATAATCCATGTTCCAGAGGTATCTGTCAGCTGTCAGAATCATGCAAAACAGAGAGGCAACAAAACACTGAACCCTAACCAAAACGTGCCACTTTTTAAAGGACGGCAGTAGTTGCATTCCACCGCCGAGAGCAGACTGGTTAATTTCATGATTACCTCGGTTGAGTGTGGCCGAGTTGTTTATGTCGCCGGTAATGAAAGAGGACTCGGACTGCTTCCTGACAGTGTCGTTCCACATCCGGCGGATTCGACTCTGCAGAAGGGAAAGATAAAAGGCCGAGGAGAGAAACCCAGCGGTCAAGCTGACAGGTCGACGGTATCCGCTTCTCTGGCAGAAAACAAAATGCTAGCTAATAACCCACAGCTTACCTATAGGGTTTTGGAACCCATGGCCCACAATTTGCACTGGCAGCCTATAAATCAACCTGCCTTTCTGGCAAGACACTATCTGATCGCTCCAGAAAGTTCCCTTTCCGTTTCGTTTCCACAAAGACGCGATATAAACAAAATCATGTAAGAACACGGTGTGTAACACCACTGACGATATGACGATATTTTGTGTAAAACTTACTCTGCCCCGTAATTGTCTCACAGCCATGGTGTGAGGGATATGACATGTAAAAAGTACGACTCAGGACCAATTTTCTGTATACCTTTCTAAATCAACACAGCACGGAAGAGGAGAATCACTAACGACATGCCTCAGGGAGCAAGCAAGATGTGCTCGGACATGTGCAAGACTTTTCGTTAGATGTCATAGCATCAGGGAAGCGAAGAAACTAATGATATCCACTGAGACTCATCCATCTGCCAAATGAATACTGACCCATATTGTTGAAGGCATCATTATCCCACAACATAATCACCAATACCTTAATATTGCTATTGGACCTTTGTCATGCTTTGTGTCCACACGTTCTACATAAAGTTGTTCAATAAAAAAATGGCCCCTTTAAATACAGCTAGCATGAATTTTTCGACAGAAAGCACATACTAAAACCTCCATTTCAGGTCAGTTGTTTACAGCCTACTTCGTTGATTAGATGTTCATTTAAACCCTTAGGTCTGACCATCAATTACCACCTTTTTAACAGCCAGCACTTAACATTCCCAGCTTATGTAATTAATGTCGACAGGCGCTGCAATCCAGTAAACATTAATTAGGGACAGAGGCGAGGGTGTGGCGTGCCAGTTTGTGTATCGGGAAAATGTAGCTTTGAATTTGCGTTACACAAAACTGTTTGACAGTACTTCTGTGGAAAACGAGATTATGGGGATTAAACTCGGATATTACAGTGGCTTTGATGTTGGAGCGCGGCAATAAACTGTAACGCTCAACAATAAACTCACAATAAAGACATGTCTCTTAAGATTTTGACTGTAACTGAGACAGAAACTCATGGCACCTTAATCAACGGTAGGGCTAGTCATACTACTTCCCAGAGTGGCCAGTTCTTAAAGATTTTATTGGTCTTTCTAAGCACTGAAACAATAGGCATCTGGAGTGTACTCTCACCATTATCTATTAGTGAGCTAATCGGCCTAATTATGTGTGACATAAAGCACAATAAACTAGCACTACAGAAAGCTCACAGAGAGCCACCTCACCTGTGATCCTGTCGAGTAGCGGCCGGGGGTCCGGGAAGCCGTGCTTTTCCCGGAGGCGATAGAAGTCTCCACGCTCTTGCCGCTACAGCAATGAGTGCGCAGACACTTGCCATATTCCTTTCGGACCTGTGAGGTGGCAGGCGCAATTCAGGGCAATCCTCCTCTCACAGATTTGCATGCATTATTAACAGCGTCGTGACTCTGGATATGCCGACAACAGCATAAGATACTCAAAGAGGATACACATTTCTGGATATATCCTGACGAAACCGTTGCTGCTCTCAGGGCTGGAAATTAAGTTCACCCACTTGCCTAAGGCAAGTAATGTAGACAAAGGGCGAGTCCAAAAAAACTGAATACCAGCCCGCTGACTGAAAAAGGCATGTTAGACTACTTTTTAGACTGAACGAGCCCAGTTGGCTAGTAGTAGGAAACTAATCTCGTTAAGAAATATTAATAAACAATATGCTAATAAACTTTCACTGATGCTTCACAGGCCATCTGAATATACGTCTTCTGTACTTTCCACTTTTTCTTCTGTTTTGCCCAAGTCTCTAACAATCCACCAGCTGTTGACCTTGGAGATGTACACGTCAGTGAGCCATGGAGAACACCTGTCTGTCTCAATGGCCAAGCTTCAGTTTCTCAATGATCAAAGCTTCCATGCTAAGGTAATTAACTAGTCTTCAAAAGAAAATGATGACGGTGGATGTTTTATAATCACTAGTTTCATTAATTACTTCTGTAACACTTGTATGTGCAAAATGTACATCATGCTGGAATCATTTAATGATACAATGACACTCAACTGTTAATTGTGCCACACAAAAATGTTACGTTATGAATCATAGCTGCGGCATTATTGTATCTCAGCCAAGCAGAAATACACATTTCGGGCATTACCTTTTTTTGCAGAATACAATGAAAAATGAAGATGAACATCCCTTGCAGGGAGTTGAATATGGTGAAGAGGTAGGCCATAATGACTGTGCTCTCATTGATGTACATCAGTCCAAACGCCCAGGTCAATCCCAGAAGACAGAGAAGAGCAATGGCACCTATTACCCAGGACCTGCAAAGACAAAATGATTAGAAAAGGATCACCATTGTATCAATTCAGTACTGTTTACAAACTGATGTGTGCATTTCATTTTACAGTTTCATTACATAACAATATTCTGTGCAATCAATATGGTAACAGCTGTCATTTATAGTGCATTATAGATACCTTCATAATGCATTATAATGGTCGGTATAAGAATTAATAAAGCACAATAGTATCTTCTATTGACGGTCATAAGGCATTATAGTGCTGATTACAATACTTCATAAGCTCCAATGAAGCTCTCATGTATACAGTAATGCACTATAGATACCATCATAATGCATTATGATGGCCGGTATCTGGTCAGAATTAAGGATGAAGGTATCTATAGTGCATTATAGATGAGAGCTACATAAAGAATTCATAATGCATAATAAACATGGCTACAATGTGTTATCCATTTTTATAAATATTTATAGGCATGTTTATAATGCATTATTAATGCATTATGTGTTAGGAATGTGTTCATTGATGCAAATAAACATGGCATTGATAGAAAGTGTCACCATAAAGAATTAATAGGTATTTTTAATAAATATTTTTATTATTATGATCTGCTCATTTAAAAACTTCAGTGTCACTATAAATGCAACTTTTATGAATACAGGGAAACTGTCCATTAAAGTGCCATTTGGCTCTTAAGATTCCCTTCTCGTTTACTCAGATGGTAATTTATTTGATTAACCAACTTCCCAATAATTATTGTTATGCCAGAGTTGAAGGGGGGGGGGGGGAGACTGAAGACAAAAAGGGAAAAAGAATAGATTGATTGGATTTAAGCTTGGCAAACTGAATAGCATTCTTATTAAAATGGGGAGTGGGTTAAAGACGACTTCCCGTGCACACTTAACAGTTTCCTTTCCAAAAGTGTCTTTATCACGAAGACAGGCATTCAATTTATCATTGAGAACATCGGGATACTTTAAAATGAGAAATAAAACACTCGTGTTTGACATCATATAGATCATCAGAAAACTCACATACAGATTTATGATGAAAAATAATGGATCCCATTTGAAAATGCTTTGAGTTTAAAATTACATTTGGCTTTAGAGTGCTTACCACAGTTATTAAAACAACAGGCTGCACCGTTGTACCCATGCATGTTGATGGATGGAGAATTAAATGTAAACTGATGCCAGGACTGAGGCCAAAGGAGACAAAGCCTATAAATGAATTTTACCTCCAAAAGTTTCCATAAAGACAATTTGTACATTTAGTCATTTTCTTTTAAAATACTTCAACAATTAGGCTCGTTCACAATGAAAAACAATGCTCTCAGTTACATTTTAGGTGATTATATAAAACAAAGGCTTGGTTTTTCATGTAAAAATATTATTATTAGTTCCTTCTCAATATTTCTGTGAATTGGTCATGTAGTTTCCAACACCACACTCAGAAAGAAAAACTTTTTAAAATCATTTTGCTGTAGCTATGGAAACAAAGCAAAAAAAGCAAAATCAAACCAACAATGACAAACAAATTAGCTGCAACATGAAATGTGTTTACTTTCAAAGCAAAAGAAAGAATTCAATTCTTGAAAAATAAATTAATATTTAGTTTAACGGTAATAAATTGCACCAAATGGGGATTCATATGATACAATGTAGTATATTGTTTTGAGAAAGGGATCATTTACAGAATCACAATGTGTTACTGAAATTATTTTTATTATGACAAAAAAAATAGCATTTGTGTTAACTGCTGTAATTTCCAGTAACATGAATAGAAATTTCAATTTGCCAACATCAGCTCTCTCAATATTTAGGATGAAAGGAAATTCATTCAATATCTAGCTATGTCCCAAACATTTAGACAAGTCAGCTATGATGTTAGGTAATGGAATGCAATGCTGAGTTTTTGACAGAACACTTCAGTATTGCAAGGTCATTTCTGTCTGAACATGTTCATTATCTATGTTATCTTGGTTATTAGGATGTTTAGTAAACTGTATCCTTTGAGTGTCCCTGAAATATTTGCAAAACACAGAAGAGCAACAATCCACATGTATCTGAAATAAAATTAGTAGAATTACACGTGTAAAAGGATTTATTTTTTATTAATATTAGAATATTACAGGAAAAGATAATTTTTTATTGAGTGCAAGGGTAGGCTACTTCTGGTAAGTTTTCCATCCTTAGTAAAGGCAGAATTACAATTTAAAAAATAAGGTAAAAAGGTAAATTTAACTGACTCGTATTGCTTTAATCTATTAATGAGAGACAAAATTGGGATGTTTTTAGATTGTGCCTACAAACAGATTTCTCTCTTAAAGTATAAAATCATAAAAAAAACCTTTCATATTTACATTCACTAATGGAGGTTTCATACTAATTTGAGTATCAGTTGAAATTATTGAGTTTCCATAGTTACAACTGTAACGTAAACACAGTTTGTATAGTTTGATGCTTCAGCTTGATGCAAAGAATCTCTAAACGTACTTAAAAGTCATTAAACTAACAAAACACTACTAAGTGATACTGAGTCTCATAAAATGTTCAGAGGTCTGTTTCACTAGGCCAAGGTGGTGGGGGGATCTTAATATTTCATAACCTGGTTATGGATGCAGAGATGTTCTGGGAAAGTTCTGCGGACCAAAAATAAAATAAACTAGATGTAGGTCAAGAAAAAGATGAGGAAGAGAAAAAAGATCCGGAGTGTAACGTTTAAACCAAGTACTTTCACAGCACCTATAACAGAATACTCATTCACTCCATATATTGTAAGCGGTAGCTGTAGATATCAAAAATAAGACATTCCACAACACTAAAGGAATCCATAAAGCATTTACACACATCACCATGTAAGACATGGGGTGGCTTACAGCTTCAAACCTCACATCTTAATGTTCCACTGAGTCCTTATACCCCTCCCCCTCCCCCCCCCCCAATCACCAAATAAATAAAAATCAAAGCAATATGTGTCCTATGCCTTCTGCAGTAGCATGAATCATACATTAAGCCACAAAACCAACTATAAAGCATTTTGTGACATCA
The DNA here is from genome assembly GCF_048594095.1 of Paramormyrops kingsleyae. Classification (NCBI taxonomy): domain Eukaryota; kingdom Metazoa; phylum Chordata; class Actinopteri; order Osteoglossiformes; family Mormyridae; genus Paramormyrops; species Paramormyrops kingsleyae. The sequence goes on along the minus strand of NC_132821.1, from coordinate 29,744,555 downwards.
GTCAACTGAAATTATAGGTATTTAGACTGGCAACCGGGGTGGGGGGGGGGGGGCAGGTACAAAATAATCTAAGGAAACAAAGTTTATTGGACACGTGCAGGAGGATTAAAAATTTTAAAACTTCAAAATCACTGTGGTGAAGCCACTGTGATCTTACCATCTCTCTAATGCGTGACTAACTGAATTTTACACAGGAAAAGAATTCTTTAGCTATGCATTAAAAAATGCATTTCTTGTATTTTTAAAACAAAAAAAAATAAAAATAAAACAATTACGCTAATTACTACTGGGTATTTTACTACACAAAATCAAACAAATAAATACTTAAATGTGCTTTTTTCAGTCTAGGCTTTTAAACAAATTGCACAATGGGCTAGTTAAGCCTCATAATAAAATTTATTACTATGTACAATAATTCAATATAAGACAACTTACGGAATTTTATGAGCTTTTTTATTTATTTACTTATATTACTTGCAGTAATTAATGCTACAAAAAATCATGAATGAATTAATGCCACCGCACTGCTTATTGCTGAAACTCTATCACTTACAGTAAGAGCACCGCACGTTCCATCCTCGGTGATTAGGCAGAGATACAGTAGCTGTAACACTTAACGACTTTGTTGCTGTTTTAGAAAAGTGACTGAGGAGAATTATGAAGCATTCTTTATTATGCAGAATTTTGATCAGAACTCCATAGGGATTAATCAGAAATATATCATCTTAATTAAAGATGCATATTGATAGTGCTTTATGGTCATATTTCATGTCCAAAATGTCCTCTTGGGAGGGGGTCCCTGTGGCACTGAACTTGAACATCAACAGTTATAAACAGATGGATGGATGGATGGATGGATGGATGGATAGATAGATAGATAGATATTCATTCTCCAGTTGTGTATGGTCATTCAGGGTGGTTTAGAGGAGAGACAATCCCAAAATAAATGTGTCTATCTGTATGTCGGTGTGAGTAAATGACTGAAAAAGTGCCCAGGATGAAGTAAAAGTGAACTTCTATTGAAGTGAATATGATTTGCTTTGACAGGAAAAGTGCCCCCCCTTAGCTCCAGCCAGGACACTGGAAAAATAACGCCGGGCTTGAAAGCTCAGATAGTGGTACACGTAATGGAAACAAGGTACATGTGCAGGGTTCTTTGGATTTGAAAAGCTGAAGGGTACTCCCAACCACAAACTATAGTGTGACTAATAAATATCTGCAGACATACAAGGAGAATTAACACAATACAAAAAGCAAAGAAAGACTTATAATTTTACAAACGTACAAAAATCAAGCACAATTTAAGAACACAAATCATACATATAGGCTATCTGTAATTCTACAACAGACGGTGTATATACACAATCTACAACTGCACTTTTTTATTTGCCATCTTTCAAAGAGTTTTAATAATTGCTTTTCAACGCCACAACTGTCACTCCCAAACTTATTCTAAATTCATAATACCAGTTAATTTGCTAATTAATCTGTTGCATAACCACACTGTCGAGCAGCCAAACAAAACCACAAAAATATAATCCTTCTAATAACCGTGGCGCAAATAACCGTGTATTTACTGACAGTTATTCATACGACATAATTTGATGTCGAATTATTATCTTCTATTACCAACTTCCCATTATGATATCAATTATTATTTTATGTTTTTAGACCCCATGCCACGTTGTCATAGAGACCCTCATCATAGATGTTTCTCAAACAGGGACCACGCTGATTTCATGATGAAAGTAAATGGATTCCAATGATAAAAGCAGGAAATGGCTGACTGGGAAGATGCACGGGTTATTTGCGTGATCCACATCTTTGTCGTTTATTTATAAACTCTGTTAATGCAAGTAGAGTTGCAAGCATGATCCAGGCTGCTTAGCAGGAATAGCTCTTGCTATTACTCAGAATAAAATGTACCAGTAACACTTTTTTTATAATACATTATAGATACCTTCATAATTCATTATAATGCATTCATAAAGTATTATACACACGGCTATAACTATTTTTATAAAAAGACATAGCACATTATAGTCATGTGTATTATGCATTATGAATTATCTATGAAGCTCTTATCTATAATGCACTAGAAATACCTTCATAATGGCTTATAGTGACTATTATAATGCATTCTGAAGGTATCTACAGTGCATTATAGATGAGAGTCATAATGCATATTAAGCATGACTATAAAGTGTTATGCCTTTTTATAAATACAGTGGTACCTCGGTTCTCGAACTCATTAGAACTCGAATTTCTTAAAACCAACCAGTTCGGAAAAAAAATACCTAGAACTCGATCTGAATCTCAGAAGTCGAACTGTGAACACCGACCTAAGATAACTTGTACGCGCGGGGAAATGAGTCACACGGCACGTCTCTCAGCGGAAACAAAGGGTAACGCTTCAGTCTCAGCCTCGCATGCGCTGTGATAGCATCGTGCATGTTTACAGTACCTGAGTACATATATTTAGACAGTAAAAATACATTTAGACAATGATAGACAGTAACAGTAATTATTATTATATAATAAAATACATTTTAAAATAAAGATTTCTTATTCATTATTTTAATATTAATAATAAACCATTAATACATTTAATTATAATAATATTGTCGTGATGAGCGGAGACGGAACTGAGACAAAGTCACAGACATCAGGGTATCGGGGAATACGGGGTTTAATTACAGGAAAGGCAGGCAAAACGCAGACTGACAATACAATGACCGGACTGGGGAAACAAACTGAAAAGAGGACTAATGACAACAAACTGATCACATGGGGATTCCACACGGGGTTAACGAGGGGGCGTGGCACACGGAAGGAGCGGACGATCGGGGCAGGACACATTGTTTTTTTAAGTTTACACATGGATACATTTATTTTCTTACTTTACAAACTACTGTTTTGATAAATGTGCTTAGATGTGTTTAGTACAGTATATGCTCTTCTTGTTTTATCCCGTTGATTTTGTGTTTAAATGCAAAAAAAAAACATATTTACTGTAGGTGTAATTTTTTGGGGCCGGGAACCAATTCATTGGTTTTCCATTATTTCTTATGGGGAAAATTCGATCAGAACTCAAACTTTTTAGGATTTGATCTGGAGTTCTGAATGGATTAAGTTCGAGTTCTAAGGTACCACTGTAGTTATAGCCATGTTCACCATACTTTATGAATTATGAAGGTATCTAAAATGCATTATGATTACTGCTTTAAAGTGTTACCAATATACCTTTAATGGACGCTGGATCCAGAAACATAAACAGCAGTATGACCTTCTGGAAATATGAAATAAATCTGGCAATAGCTGTGAAGCAAAAGAAAGTGTGATCCCAGAATGGTAGGAATAGTATGGGTGGGAATGCTAGCCGCCAGTTAGGGTCAGAAATATCAGCGCTGATACACATGGCCCTGTAATTAGAACTTCAGAACATCTGATGTGAAGACAAAAGACGGTGTGATATTTTTGGCTGTCTGCTATACCAGAAGTACACCACTTGGAGGGCATATACATCCATACAGTGGACACCCATCTATAAAAATACTATAGCCGAGTCATCATTTCTTAGATGGAAGGAAGTCTGTAATTACGCCGAGGGTTATTGGTCTTAAACACCAGGGCAAATAAAGAGTCATGTAAATCGAGATTAAGGCTGAAACATCTTGGTGGGAGAATCCAGGCCAATCGATTTCAGATGGTCTGTGTGCCTCTATATTTCTCAAACGGATAGTTTTCCTAAGAAATTAATGACCTTCTCGGCTGCTGGCTTGGGCGTATTATGAAGACGTCTTACTTACTGAACTGACCTGATTTTCCTAAGTGCCATTACTTTGGCTTTTTTTTTTTTTGGGGGGGAGTCTGTGAGCTATAAGGAGGAGCGCCAGTACAGAAGATGTAGTTTGGAAACTGCAGAGAAACAGCAAGTTAGTTTGTAAAGTTTGGCAGGGTGATAATTCAGACTCGTAGCACCCAGGCAGTTACTAAAACTGGTAAAGATATTTGTCCCAATACATGATGACTAAAAAGATAAATTGGCATTACACAATGGTGAAACACCTCCATATAAAACCTCTTTTCGTTGTACTTTCTATGACACTGTACATATACAGTATTTGTAGGGTTGAAATACTTAAAAAAAAAACTTACTATGCCTTTAATGACACAGATGCATAGTTATCAATAAACTCCCTTCATTTGGAGGCCAATAAACGATTACCGCGATGCATATTTTTTGCATCGCATTATTTGACGTGCAGGTCTGCGAGCAGTACAGTGTGAGCAGCCAGGGCTTCTAACGCGCTGTGACTCTCCAGTGCCAATCTGGCACTTCTGCATGGGGAAATAATTAATCCAGATATCCACCATTTCCAAGGGTCTCATGCTAGTCCTACATTAGCAGAAAGGTAGGAGGGCAAAACAGTGAGACTGGCATAGATATTACATCACACCACAGACTGGGGGACTGTCCTCATTTTTCAGGCTTGGACTGATTGATGAAAACCACAAGAAAACCATTAATACCTGTAAAACAGAAACCTTTATAATCATCATGCTGTCATTTACGTTTTAAGTGAAGGGTAAAAATGACGGCGTAATAGATGCCGTTGATTCTAGAATAGATGAATGCACATGGAAATAAGTGCGACATGACAAGATGCTACAAGCCATACCGATTAATGTTTCCTGTGATTAGGCTGCATGGATGCAACTCTTTCAGGTGTGAATGCTGCTAATGCGTATGCACTACACAGCTAGAAGGCAGGACACGAACAAGATCCAATTTCTACGTAACACTACTCTAACTTACGTAATTTCTACGTAAGTCAGAGTAATAATAATACAGGAAATAATAATAACAATAACAATGCAGTACGAATAAAAGTAAATACCTGCTGCACTGGAAACCAAGTGTCACAAAGTAGCGGGTGTGTTCGTTATTACGAACAATTGTATTTAATCAGAATTTTTAAATAATAGGCATTATGGCAATCCGTTCGTAAGTACGAGTTAACCGTATGTCGGATGTTCTCGGCGCGCCGCCTGTCGGTATTAGTTTGTTTTGTTTCCTTTTGTTTACTAAGCATTATGGAAAGTTTAGAAATACCTTCATATATCTTATGTCTTTTGCCCTCTTTCGCGCTCACTGCAGAAAATCGGCATGTGAATTCGGCACAGTGTGCAAACTCACAGCTGCCTGCGATTCGCTGCATGCAGCCATGTTAAAAGGGACCGCAGCGTCTCCTGGATTCTGTGCATCTTCAAGTACACGCGATGTTAAATGTGTTTCAGTGCAAGGCTAATGTTGTCGTTTTCTTCGATTTTCTCTGCCCTCCCAGCTCTGCAAACATTCAAGCTGCCTGCTCAGAATTTAAATAGAAAATGCTTGAGATCAGACAAGTGAGGCACGTTTAACCAATAATTTCAAGATGTGGACCAAAAACCCGGTGGAAACGTGAACGTTTCCCTCCCACTCACAGCACACTTACAGCAGAAGCTGGGGATCTTGTCTTGTGGTTTTTAATCTATTTGATATCCATTCCGTACATTTTTATTTATTTATTTTTTGCTAAAAAGGACAATTCATTTAACACATCGCCCTGTGTCTATTTTAGATTGCGGTGTGCTATTTTCTTGCTCAGAATGCTTGGATGAAAATAAAAGTTCAAAGATAAGGTCTGACACAAAAAAAACATGATAATCACATATGGCACGTGTGGCTTTACAGCTATGAAACCCCAGAATTAAATGAAAGCGGCATTTTGGAAAGCGATGTTCAGCACCTTTCTGGCAACCAAAGCCTGCTTTGCTCATGAATAGCAGCCCCCCCCCATGATAGTGCTTGCGTTGAATGTAATTAAAAGGACCAGGACGACGCACGGCACAATGTAGACAAAGTGGAGGCTTTTAGTCTTTGCCAGTGGTGGGGGCTAGTCGAGAGACAGCCGGGATGCTCAGGCCTAGTGCACGCAAATCTTACACAATGACATGGAAACTAATTAAATGCTGGAGTTACGCCACTGAAGGTCCTGTTCCTCTTTTGTTGTTCAGTGAGGAAAATTTATATGATTTACATGCACCAAAACAGTGACAAAATATAGAAACACTTTTCTTTCTGAGATATTGCACAAATTTTGTTTCATTCCTTTAAGACTAAATATTAAAAGTAGGTTTTTGACTGAAAAACATCCATCCATCCATCCACACAGGGTCTCAGGGGTGTAGAGATAGCCCCACAAGCTAAAAGCGCAAAGCTGGAAATAACTAAGGACAGGCACCGATATCCATAGCCCAAATTTTATTCTTACTGTGTGTTCTGTGTATTTTCCTGTAAGAAATGAGAGATATCAGGTGAGCATGAAAAGCTGGGATGCTTACTTTATGTTGTCCAAGCAGCCAGAGTCTGGCTTTAAAATGGCTGTATGATGGAACATTTTGTACAGGGCCACCCCAAGGAAGATCACGTTGAGCTGGAAAACAAAAAAATAGGGTCAGTAAACCAAATGCATCAGTGTTCTACTAATTTTAAAAGTAATGCTAGATACCAAACACCATTCTGTCTTTGTGAGTAGGAAAAAAATGAACAAGGGATCAAATCAGATAAATGTTTTCACGAATACTGCAGTTTTGCTATTTTCTTGAGCTGTTGTTTTTAACCATTAGCCCTCAAGAATAAATGAACACAGTAAGATTCTGCTGCTTGCCACCTGGAAGGGTGTCGCGGTTAAGGGTCGAAACACCCAGTGAAGATTGGGCACCGTCTGATGACATCAGCTCCGTACCAAAGGCCACAGTCGTCCAATAGCGTGACTGCATGAGTGGCACCCTCACATGCATTAAACCAGCTTTAGTTGTTCGGTTTGGTTATCTTGGGAGGATCTCATGGTCCTGGATCCTTGTGGCCTGACCGGCGGCGGATGACATTTCTGACATTCCGTCCCGACTATGTACTGTACCATGCATAGGCATTGTGACATTCAGCTAATTGATTAAATGTCCCCCGCAACCAATTATCTCAACTAGAACTGGAGCTCAGGGGACCGGACTGCTGGTTCCTGCACACACGCCGTCATTCATTATAAACATTGTAAAATTTGTGGATTTTTAATTAATTTTTGTTTCTTTTACAGGTTTTAAATATCTTGCTTTTTTTTTTTTTATTCAATAAAGCAGCCGGTAATGGGATAACGAGAGAGGATCTCCAGCTCCGATGGGGATTGGGTACGGCGAAGGAAATTCTGGGGAGGGAACTGAGATCCTCTTTCAGGAGGGGGGGGGGGGGATGGTCCTCGGTGCGACTCGGAAGGCCAGACCCGGTCAAGGGAGGTCCGTCCCGCAGGCGGAGCCTTTGAAGCATATCGCTTTCCAAGCTAATCCCGGTCGCGACGCCCCCCCCTGCAGCACAAATGAGGAAGATCCGTCTGCCGCCCACCAGCTAGCCCCGGGACTGGAGCACCGAGGCGCACGGCGGCCGCGGTGATAAACGAGCAGGGATCCACACGGACCCGAGGCAATTCCGGTGCCAGGATGCTCGACGGATCGTACGCCGAGCCCAATGAGGAGCGGAGAGGGGGAGAGGGGGGGGAGCGGGTTAATGCGGGCCTGCTTACCATAATTATCAACGTAGCCGGACCTATGAAACTCCAGATGAAGTAGGTGTCGAGTCGGAGCCAGCACCTGCAATCATACACAAGGGAGAGCGGCTGTTCAGGGGCCCGGGAAACGGCGCAGGCATCAGCGCCGAGAATGTGACAGAGAGCAATGGCGGCCCCAGAGCCTTTCTGCAGGAGCTGGGAAATATGACACCGCTTGTTCATTTAAATGCTAAATTACAGGCGCGAGCCGTGACAGCATTATTGATTAAGCGAGCTAATTATCTCTGGGAGGCGACGGGCTAAAAGATGAGATGCCCGGCCAGGATTCCTCCCCGATTCTGGGCATGTGCGAGGAGACACAAGGGCACAAACACACGCGCACACACCTGCTTACACATAGCACCTGTTATTTACATATACCCGCCATCATAAATGCAGCGATTGAGTAACCTAGGTTCCTTTAATTCAGCTCTCATCACTTTAATGTTTGGCTAAATGAAAAATTAATACCTGAGACTTACGTAACTCATAGAATCACCTTCGTTCTCAGGTCTATGTGGAGCCTCGCATGCATCAAGATGGCAAAGCGGAAGTTAATTCATGACCTGCGGCTAAATTATTAATCATTTAATTTCCAGCACATTAAGCTAGACCTCCATGCTTTGCCTCCAGAATAGCATTATCCTGCTCTGTTGCCGTTTAAGGTGACGGGCGAGAGAAAACTGGGGCAACCAAACAACGTTTCATTTTATCCATGACTTTTAAAACATAAAACTTAGTATTACACTAATCACTGCTAATCACTGTTCACTGTTTTTTTTAAAGACGAACCTGGACTCTGAAATAGGTACAAGAGGGATGGATTTAAAGTCTAACATTTTAAGCAAAATAGAAAGCAAGTTAAACATATTTGAATGTAAGACATTCAGAGTAATATAAGAATATAAAAGCACGCGGAAATTACATACAGGAAGATGGTACACTTATCCTGTGCCATTTCTAAGGGAAGAGTACTTAGGCTTTTACCTGCTATAACCCACAGCATGCATTAAGTAACTGATCTCCTAGTTATGACTTCTGAAGACAAATCATGATGATTAAGGTGCCTTAGGATTAGATATTAAGATCAAAAGTTTCCAACAATAGTAAAGACAGAATACAGGTTTTAACACACACCTTGCATAGTTTACTAATATGTTTCATTCAAAGGTTATGCACAGCAAAACAATAAGCAACCTTCATTTTCTGAGTATATGTATTTTATCTGGAATATGCCGACTTCTTTGAGTCTGAGTTTATCAATCCAGTGTTGAGGAAACTGTCACATTATTATACAGTGTAATTTGCATCCTTCGAAGTGCAATCCGGTTTGATCTGAGAAATGGCCTGTTTTTCCCACTGGGGGAGAGCTGTCCTCCAACTGACCTGCAAAACCCTGTGTAGCTGAATCATAGCCTAAGATCTATCGCCGTCACACGTTTGAATAAAACACTTTGTTCAGGTGTCACTGTGTGTCCATTTTAATTCACATCGGAAAGGCCGCTACACTGGTTATCTTTAAAAACGGCTGCAGAGCAGCTGAAGGTAGAGTCATCTAGAAAATTCTTTGTCCTCGACAGTCTGCGCAAGTTTTTCCTCGGGGGATTTGTTTTCCGGTGACTCTAAGAAGCATCCACGGTCTCTGCCAGAAAGAACGGAAATAATCTGCTTTCCAGTACTAGTAAAAATGGAGGATACAAAGACACAAGGACTGGGTCACGTTACATATAGTTGAATAAAAAAAAATGGTTAAAAACCATGGGATCAAATGAGATGACATAAAAACTGACTTCATAGCAGAGGACAAAATTTCCTAAATGCGCTGAAGTGATGTTGGGGACTATAGCAATAATAACACTTCAAATATTGCTCAGAGACTCAGATTACTACAGTTTTCCTACAGTCTCAATGCTTTTAATTCAAATGGTTCCAAAAGAGAATGTGGCAGAACTAACAAAAATCAGCACAAACAGTGACACACAGAGTACCTACATGGAGATGACGATGTTTCGAGATCTAAGTTTCTCTTGTCTGACATGAAATATTTATGTGTAACATTCTTAGATAGCAGATCAATTCTTTTATGACAATATTATAATACTAACCTTCAGATAATCTGCATCCATTCAAACAAGGAGCTTCATCAAAAGTTTGATGAAATGATCTGTGTTTTCTGTCCACTAACAGCAAATACATCCCCAATGTCTTTATCTAGTCATCTAAAGGCATTTATATTCATAAAGGGCTTAAATTCATAAGAAAGCAAACCAATCTCTCTGAACAGCCCTTAAGCATGAAAGAGAAAACAGAACTGTGAGACTTACAAATGTAAACTTAATATACCATGACTTAACGTTATCTTCTCAAAGGTTAATAGAGTCAATAATACACTGCAAATTTCTTTCTATGATTTTTTTTCCCTGTGACTGTGATTGTTTTTGCTCCACCTGAAATGTTCTAAGTTAATGCCCAAATCCTGTATCACTGATTTCATTTATTCCGTTCTGTTTACATACTTGTTTGCTAGAACCTTGCATCGAACCTTGGTAACGTTGTCATTTGCCCCAGAAAGCAATTCATTGGCCCAGAGGCATCTAATGTAAACATCCACACCAAAACAATCCCCCGTCTCTTAAAGGTACGGCACCGATAAATTGTTTTAAAATGGAAGACGTAAGCTGGGTTTCCACATTAAAAGAGAAAACCCACCTCCATCTGATTCAGTTCATTTTTTCCCTGTTGTTTACCATGGTAGCTAAATCATCTATGCAAGCCGTATTTTATGTCGCGGTCACTCTTTCTTTCCCGCCATGAGGCGCGGCATCCCGCGGTTCTCAGGCTCCTGTAGCTCCATGGGATAGATTACTCATTTCTCTTTCCTAGCACCAAACATTCGTGGGAAACTCCCTCTTCCCTCATCAGGTCTCGCCATCTATCACAGAGCCCCAGTGTGTTGGAAGCGGGCCCGGGAATGGTCGGGGGGGGGGGGGGTGGGTACTCACACTCGGTCTGTCCCGTAGCTGCGGTAATCCACGGCGGCGGACACGGCCACGATCAAGGCCGGGACGCCGTAGCCCACCAGATAGAAGTACCTCCTGCGGGAATGCTCACTCTCGAACACCTCCACCAGCATGATGTAGAGCTGCACGCCCTCCAAGAACATCCAGGTGAAAGCAGCCAGGAAGAAGAAGTGCAGGAGGGCGGCGAAGACGGCACAGGCGATCTGTCGGGGGAGGGAGAGGGCCGTCGTGTTCAAGTGGAAATACTCACTGCTCTCCCCCAACTGTGGAGGAATCTGAGAGATGCTTTAAGATTATTGTCAATGAAGAAGCGTTAAACATGCGCTGAGCCTTTGACCTTAGACTCATTCTTATGGGCAGAAACATATGAGATTGAACAAACAAATCAAAATACACTGCAAACAAACGACTATACAGCTCCCAAATAAGTTTTTTTTAACTTGGTCAAATCTTGACATATCTAATACATTTGGCTATACATCTTTTAAGTTTTTTAAAGCGTAAGAACTTTATACTCTCATGGCATAAACCAGTAGTACTTCACTTTAACGAACGTGAAAAACAGCCAAAATGGTCACAATTTCTGTAGCAGTTGAGAATTCCACGGCCAAATGAGATGATCAACGTGGCATCGTGATGATTCATTATACCGCAAGCATGAAAGTGACACAACCAAAGTGATGCCTTCATGCCGAAGATTGAGCATTTTGTTTTGTTCTTGTGGGATGAAATGGGAGGTGCGAGAGGAGGAACCGACATCATTTTTTACAGAACAGGGAGAGTCGTGTTTAATGTAGTGTAATAAGAGTGCCGTGTGCCACTGGCTTCCCACATCTGCATGCATGTCACGCAGTTAGAGAGGCAATAACACTGATCAATGAATAAGGCAGCTTGTATAATAAATCAGGCTGTGCGGGTATGACAGGAGTAGCGGGTTCGGAGTTTCGGGTCAGGCTGTGCGGGTATGACAGGAGTAGCGGGTTCGGAGTTTCGGGTCAGGGTGTGTGGGTATGACAGGAGTAGCGGGTTTGGAGTTTCGGGTCAGGCTGTGTGGGTATGACAGGAGTAGCGGGTTCGGAGTTTCGGGTCAGGCTGTGTGGGTATGACAGGAGTAGCGGGTTCGGAGTTTCGGGTCAGGCTGTGCGGGTATGACACGAGTAGCGGGTTCGGAGTTTCGGGTCAGGGTGTGTGGGTATGACAGGAATAGCGGGTTCGGAGTTTCGGGTCAGGGTGTGTGGGTATGACGGGAGTAGCGGGTTCGGAGTTTCGGGTCAGGGTGTGTGGGTATGACAGGAATAGCGGGTTCGGATTTTCGGGTCAGGCAGTGTGGGTATGACGGGAGTAGCGGGGTCGGAGTTTCGGGTCAGGCTGTGTGGGTATGACGGGAGTAGCGGGTTCGGAGTTTCGGGTCAGGCTGTGTGGGTATGACGGGAGTAGCGGGGTCGGAGTTTCGGGTCAGGCTGTGTGGGTATGACGGGAGTAGCGGGTTCGGAGTTTCGGGTCAGGCTGTGTGGGTATGACGGGAGTAGCGGGTTCGGAGTTTCGGGTCAGGGTGTGTGGGTATGACGGGAGTAGCGGGTTCGGAGTTTCGGGTCAGGGTGTGTGGGTATGACGGGAGTAGCGGGTTCGGAGTTTTGGGTCAGGCTGTGTGGGTATGACAGGAGTAGCGGGTTCGGAGTTTCGGGTCAGGCTGTGTGGGTATGACAGGAGTAGCGGGTTTGGATTTTCGGCTCTGAGGTTACCGCAACGTTCATTCCACGCATGTCTTTTAGGTCGCTGCACGGATTGAGACACAAAGGGAACATGCCATGAACGAGAAGTAGCCCGGCCCTTTTTTCGTATCAATAATTCAGATGATGGCTCTATTACTGCAGCAGACTAGTGTTTTAAGGAACATATGCGTGTGTGTGTGTGTGTGTGTGTCTGCTGTATGATGGAAGGTAAATGAAGAGTTTATAGTATATGACAGGTGCCCAAAGCACAACTATAATCCAGCGAAAGGACCATAAAAGTAAATGATAGTTGTAAATGGCAGAAGACTACTTATATTCCAGGTTTGATACTTGGAAAACATCCTATAGTTCCATTAAATTAATTCAAATAACTTCCATCAAAACAATGCACTCAACTCCAAATGATGAGTATGCTGTTTTACTACAAATATCAGAAATGCACAAGGGTGCTGTCTTCACAAATAAACACCAAACAGCAAATTTTATTGAGTGGATCCTACATCAATCCAGATTATCTCAGCTGTAACAAAAAGTATACAAGGTCTACACTGTAATCTTCATGCTTCGATTGGCACCAAACCCTGTTTGTCTCTAGTGATTCTTCTGCAGGATTATATTGGTGCATTCGGCCATGTCTTTTTAAGTTATAGTATCACTTAAGTGAGAGTATGAAACAAAAACCCACATGCTTATTTTAAGTAATGTTGTTCTCAAGTGTGCAGTTATTGTCTTGCTAATTAAATTAAGGTATAATAAGGTACAGTAGTTAGAGTTTTGTGGTAACCTCGTGGTACGAATCAGTCTGAAAAGGGTTACTGTTTTTAAGGCTCTGCTGCTCGACTGAACCACAATCAGAGATATGCTGTCCAAAAGGGGAATGTTTGGACCAGCGTTGAGTTGTCCCTGGAGTTGCTGTCCTGCCAAAATCTTTCAAAGAACAAGGCATTAAATTTTCACACAAAAAAAAACCTTACAACAACATCCAGGGATCCACAGACCTTTCTTGCCTTGACTTATGTCAGTGTCGCTGATTCCATTGTCAGAAAGATGCTTGGATATATGATAGTGTTAAATGGAAAGGCAGAAAGCACTACTGACTAAGGACATCTCACTGCCAAAACCCAACTGGAAGACAAATGTAAGTCAGAAATAAGTTTGGCCAACATGGGTCCTGTTGTGTCTGGAGGCGACCAAAAGCCTTCTACAGTCTGAATGCCATTCCAACATCATAAATGATCGTGGTGCTTTTATGACATCAGTAAGATTCTCTGCATCACCTCCTGCCTGACTTGGCATCATGGAAGGATCTGCATTTCTCCTTTTAACAAGAGAATTCTACAGGAGAAAGTTGAGTCATTCTTTTGGGAGCTCAACGTTAAGTGTCAGTGAGTCACGCAGTGAGAAAGTGATTTCAAACAAAAGACAGTCTACTTTAGAACAGCAGAAAAGCAAGAAACTGGTCTACGCCTCATCTAAACCCCAGTGAGACCCCAAAGAAACAGTCTGAGTTCATAAACCTACAGATGTCATCAACTTGGTAAGTTTGGTATGCAAGAGTGAGCCAGGATTGTTCTTGCAATTATTACAGGAGGTGTTTGCAGATAAATGTTCCAAAAGTAGTTACTAAGTGCAGGGGGGTGTTTTCACATGGGAGAATGAACTGTTATGTAAGTTTCTGTATCAAATAAAAAAATATGAGTCTTTTGTGTTTTTCGCATTTTTATCAAATATTTAATCTGAGTTGGATGAAAATCTGATAAAATTCAGCGTTAAAATTATGCCGACATGCAGACTGGAAATACATCTTCACAGGACGGCATATAAAGTCAGGAATACGCGGCAGTGCATGCGACCCAGAAACAGAAAGCCATATTGTATTTAAATCAACAATATGGTCACATGATACGTATCTGCTGCTTGGCTCGTGTTAGAGAAGTGAGGAAAGTACTTTCTGTTTCGTGTCTTGAAATTCTATACTCTCTATATCTGGCACTAGTGTAGGTAATGCGATATTCAAATAAAATACTTATTATTCACCGTGCATGTAGATACAGTGAAACACATTCCATTAATGAGGGGGTCAAATTCATACAGCGCGACTGTAATTAACAGCAGTCAGGCTTTGTACATAGCTATCGTTTTCACGCCCACAAGGCAGGTGTAGGAAACGTTACCATGGAGGACGCCTCTAAGCTCACAACGACTCCGCTGTTCTGCCGAGGTGACAATACCCCGAGGCAAAGCGATAAATGGTCCACAGTGATCCGTGATGCAAGATCATCCCCGGAATTTAGGGAGCCGCAGTAGCAGCTTTAAACTTCCAGCTGCTTGGACTCACGTCTCCACTAAGGGGGGGGGGGGGGGCGGACAGAGGGGGGCTTTTAAAAAGCACTCACCCTGCAGCTCCAGTGAGCCCAGATGGCCAGACACTGAAGGGGAGAACAAACGTGAATTGCACGGGAAAGCACCGACAGTCCAGCCACGTTTACGAAATTAGCCCGCGCAACGGATCTCAGTCGATTCATAATAACCCTAGGCTCACCCTAGGTCTGGTTATTAACGATATGATTTGGCTAGCTACCCCTGTACTTCTGATTGTTGCACTCTGTTGCACGAAATGACACCGATATTTCAAACATAATACGCTGACTGCTCTTGCAAATAGATACGCGACAGGAAATGCAATGTAATGTAAATGCAAAATACTGACTTCCCAAAAAAATGCAAAAAGCTTAGGGTCACAAAACACCCCGACTCCTATAATTGTAGACGTGGTTTTAATTGACCCATGTTTGTATTTATTTGATTAACATATTAATGCTTCTTTTTCATCATTGCTTGTATAAAAACATTTGGCCTCTATTTCAGCATACATTGAACTTATGGGGTTTGCCCATTAAATAGCAAGCTGTGTTTTATTATTTTGCAAATAATAGATTCAAAATGCATTATAATTTCTCTGTTAGACATGACTGAGACGGGACAGACAGCACTGTAGCAAAAATGTGGGTTGAGAAAACACTTGTCGAGTGAGCTAATCTTACTGGCTGATCAGCTCTATTGATCCCGACGAGGAACAGCGACTCGGCGACGAAGAGGCTAATGCAGAGATTCTTATGGATGGTGTTGCGATCGCTTTGAAGGCCCCGGAAGAAGCAGAAGGTAAAGATGCAGATGAGCAGGCAGACAAGGGACAGCAGGATTCCCACCCAGGTAATGACGTCCAGCAGGAGCTCGTGAACAGGGTCCACATTCTGTAAATACAGACATCAGACAGCCAGTTGAGTTTCCATTCATATCATTCGGGGGTATAAAGCTGGTGAGTGTTTTGGTATGTGGGCATCTTTCCTGGATTACGCATTAAAGTTTACATATTTCAGCAAATGCCAGTCTTCCAACCTGAATCACAAACATTAGAATCGGACTTAATTATTTATTAATGTAGGATAATTACTTTCATAAAATGTTCCAGGCCTCTCTAGGCTCCGATTATTGCGCCAGCTAAGATTCCGTTTCCTCCCCCCTATTCAATTTTAGACCAATGATCCGCCTGCTAAATGGGATCACGAGTGGGCTTCAAAACCATTGAGGCAGAAGCGTCTGTGACAGACACTCCCTTCGAGTGTGTCACACGACCAGAAAAACAGAAACCATAGGTGCTTTTGAAGATGAGAAAATCTGGTTTGGTGCATCATCTGTAATAGTGAATATTACATCCATCCATCTTCAAACTGCTATCCTGGTCAGGGTCACAGGGTCACAGGGCACAAGAAAGAAAAAGAAAGAAAGAAAGGAAACAAGCACTAATACTTCTACTACTACCACAAATAACAATACTACTACTACAACTAGAAATAATAATAATAATAATAATAATAGGTCATTGTCCCCATTGTTCTTTCTTGCACAAGTGGCACCCCAAACGCACAACACAAAAGCCTACAAATATTACATTTACACCCAAACACATACATTACACTACAAAAAGCAACAGTACTAAACGCATGACACATGGTCATGAAATTAATTTCACAATTAAAAACCTGTCCTGGTGTCCTGGCCTTTGCTCGACATAGGAGATATCCCAGAATTAAATAATAATAATAATTTAATAATTTTTAATAAAAAAAAACTGATCGCATGTTATAAATCCTCACAGAAATGCAGACCATGGTGGACGCATGTGTGACCCAGGGGGGCTTATGACTGGATTCCGATCACAAGCATCTCGAGGAAATGAGTCTGAATGTGATGCGAGATGCGGTGGTCCTCACTTTTCAACGCAATAATGTTGCCAGGCAGCAAAAAAAAATGAAAACGGAGAAGACAGAACAAATTGCTTCAAGGTACATTCCCAGCAGTCCCTACGCACCTCTGCGGTTAGTTAACTTTTCATATCCCTCAAATTTTTCAGGCTGATGGGGCCTGGCTATGTGCAAAATACTCCAGTGAATAGCGTAACCATCCTTATGAAATCACTTCAATCTGAAGGCTTCTAAATTTTAGGCCGGCGTGGTCTGCTTGCTGGAGCGCTGTGGTACATTGCCCATTCTTGTTGTCCTGATTTATTTCGCAGCTGGGCCACTGACCAGTTTTGCATTTTCATCCCAGTGATGGATTGACCTCCAGGCCCTCTCTGGGCTCTCGGCGGTGGGGACAGACACGGCACAACCAACCATGACCTCTTTGCAGCCACATAAATTCTTGCCCAGAGGAATAACAACCATGGACCGAAGAGATTTCGGGTTTAATGAATGTACCCTTGTTATGACTCATAAAGATAGTAACAGAATTGGCTTAAAAATTCACCTTTCGAGCCTTCGGCAATCGCTGATATAGACTGCAGACACGCATGCACATGCACATACACACACACACACACACACAATGAATCCATATCTTTGTGGGGACCGTCCTTTAATTTCCATGGGAAAAAACTCTAATCCCAGCAATGACAACCTTAACGTTCTACCCAGTCCAAACCTTAACCATAAGTAACCAAACAAAATAAAATTCTTTTGGCATTTTTAGTTTTTTGCTTGCATTAAAATAATCAGTTTTATTCACCGTATCAGCTAGGTTTGACAGGGAAAAAACACCCAAAACATGCTAGATGATCACTACCCTGTTTACTGGGCCACCTGAAGAAACAGTGAAGTTAAGTGGGCTGTTATCCAGTGTGATGCTGTACAGTTATTATCCAGTGAAAGCCTATATCCAGTTCACAAGACACAAGGCCCGCTGTTGACTGACATTAGCGGTAGCTGAAAAAACGCTTCCGAAGACTTGCATTGGAAATCTTAATGACTCCACGGGACATTGATGTATTGGAAAGCTTATCCTCCTATATCATGCTGAGAGGGGCATCGATTTATGCGCTCTGGTTTGGGGCGAGCGTGGCTGCTTACTGAATGTTCGATACCACCCCGGCCTTCCCCAGAAGACAGGCCTCCAGTCAGGGAAAAAAACAACAACCATCTTCTCTGGGTAGAATTGAGCAATCAGTCTTGGCTTCACCCGTTGCTCTTGTCTCTTTATTTAGCACTGGATTTCGCCTGTCACTGAAACAATGAGCATACTTCTCTTTTTCTTCACTTTAAGTGTGATGAAAAGCATACTTTTTTTATTTCACCAGTTGAATTTAAAATTGGTCCCATTTAAGATCTGGATCTGAATGCGTCTAAACACTGATGTCCCAGCAGATCGCAAATGGTAAATCAGACCTGACCAATGGATTCCCGAGACGTGAGCACACTGGCTGGCTGGACTTGTCACTGGGATGCTGCACTTCAAAAGACATCTGATAGACCAACTCTCTTGATCTCCTGCCTGTGTAAGGAAGCCTGTTTGAGCTACTCATCTGGCAAGAGGATTTTTGAAGGCATTCAGAACATCATCCAGTCCACTTTTATCATACTTTCCCATCAAAACCGAAATCTGGTGCCTTGTAGAATAGAGGGACCCACTGTCCCAAGCACGAGGGGCATCGAGGGGCATCGCGGGACATCGCAGGGCACCACGAGTCATACCGTTTCCGATTCTGAAACTTTTGGGCAAATGGTTCTGGAATGCCACAAGGACAGATGACACAAAAGCCAACCATCAAACAAATCGATGTATAAAAACCACTGCCAGTGTTGTGAATTCCTTATAGACTTTCTTGAAGTTACACATTTTATTTAAGTTTGAGTGAATGTGTCTGTGCATTGATTGGTTTGAAATGGGTATTGAGACAGCGGCAGATTTTCCAAGGTATCATAATCAATCGCCTGTCCCTTGAAACACATATTTTAGTTTCAGGCCTATTTAGTGCAGAGGTATTTTAGCCAGACACTGAGAATACCGTATTGATTTTCTGTAATTACTGTTACAATGGTTTATGTTCCATTTGCTCCATTTAATCAGTGTTCAGAGTAAAAAAAAATAATTTAATATCAGTTAGCATTTAAATAATATTTAATTATATTCAATTAAAATGTAAAAAATAATTTATAAATTGCATGCTTTTCCTTAGCAATTTAGTTCATTCATGACTTGAATCAATTCACTAAAAAGCAGTGCAGATTAAGTAAGGTGCAGCCGTGCCCGTGTATGTGCATGAACCGGAAAATTAAATCAAAGTGAGGTCATATACATACTCCTTTCTTTTACATAAAACGCTCTGCCGTCGTTGCCTTGTGTATAGGCCAGATAGACTGGTTGGAATCCATATCTGAGCCGTACACTCTGCTTCATACAAACCTACAGTTTATGGTACAGTAATAACAGTAAAATTAACTGCACATGTTTCAAATGTGATTATGTCAACAGAATAGAGCCAAAGATGAACCTTGTGCTGATTAAAGGTAGGACCTTAAAAACCTGACTTTGCATTTGAAGCGCAAATGGTCTCACCTCTATACAGCTCTTAACCTCTTTAATAGTTCCTAACAGATAACTTGCTGGAACTGTCTCATTATCTCGTCCGGCTCTCAGAGGTCTAAGAGATTATAGTCCAGACATTTTCTCTTCTACTTTCACACTACAGCCTCATCCAAGCCATCATCATCACACCCGACTTCTCCTATTACTACTGTGCTGTTATCGCCCATGTCCCCCAGCCCTAGATTATAGCATCTCATGATCGTGCGACAGAGACCCGTCAGCAGCTGGATCTGCTCTGAACATATATACAGAGCTAGTCAAAACTTTGGATACACCCACTCCTGGATTTGTACTAATCTCTACATTTTAGAATAAAGTTATCAAAACTATAAAATAACGTATTTGGCGTTACGCCCCGACTAATAAATAAAATATTAATAAAATATTAAACTAAAAAAATAATTTGCTGGGGAGGAGGGGCAGCAATGTGGGTTGGGACTCAGAAGGTTGTTGGTTCAAATCCCATGGTTCAGCAGAGTGATGCCACCATTGGGCCCTTGAGCAAGGCCCTTAACCCCAATTACCCCAGGGACTGGGATGCTTTTCCAGCTGTCCTGCAGGAGGTCCCACACATATGCTGAGCCCTCATTGGCCACTTTTCCTTCAGTCTCTATTCAAACTCCTCTAAAACCATTTCTGCTGAGTTTAGGTCAGGTGACCTGATCATGTGATGTGACACTATCACTCTCCTTTGTACGCGGCTTGACGTGTCCAAGCTATTCAGTGGTACTGTATGTAACACTCTGATTCTCGCCCTCTTTTGATTGCCTTGTGACATACGGTACTAGGACCTGTGTGCACACCCACCAACAAGGAACAGCTAGACTTGTGTTTGCATTAATTAAGTACCTACAACAGAGTGTAGCCGTGATACTTAAGCAGAGAGTCCTGAGTTCAGACTGCAATGGCACAATAATGTTTAATTCATTCATCTGGGGTCAATATGGTTAAAAGATGTTGAACACAAGAACTGACAAAATCCAGCCAAAGCTATCCAATTAAGTGAGAGTGAACTTAACCACGATCCAGAAAACGCAACAGGTCCAGAAGGAAGATGGCCCATATGACCACCGTTCAATCCTTTTATCCCACATGGACAATTTTAAATTACACAGCAAGTTCCAAAACTAAATAAATTTGTTTAAAAATTTCAACCTCAATGGAATATATTAACATATCACTTAATATATTAATCAATCATTCAATCAATCAATCAATCAAAAAGGTTAACTTCGCAAATCTTTTCCAAGCTAAGGAAGTTCAGCTTATTTATATGGTAGCGAATTTCATTAGGCTACATTAGCAGAGCTGCAGAGGAAATTATTTCAAGAATTCATTTATGAGCTATTTAGAAATAATAAAGATGAATCTTGCATTGGTTACAGCTTAATTGCCAAACTGCCAGTATGTCCATCTCACACTGAATATATTGAAAGATTCGCAAAAGCGTTATAAGATAATCATGCGATATCCACCAGGGACTTTGGACTTTCCGAACAATACAAAAATCAGATAAACAGCAGCAGCACAGCGTCTGACCTTTAATCACTGAGCCACTATTTTGTTTTATTTCACCGATGTCAGATTCCTCAGGATGCAGCGCGTCATCTTTGGCGGAGATGAAAGCGAGGAGTTCATTTCAGAAATGAATAAAATGAGCTGGGAATTGAGCAGAAGTCTAATTAATTCCTACGAGACAAAAAGCTCCCGTGGACAGAGAGTGCAATCACTCCAGCGCATTGTCCAAAAATGAGATTAAACTTCTCCCATCTCATTTGCAAAATTTACCATTTCTGACTGCTACAACTAATTAAAGCGTTAATTGCTCTGCTTATACATATACAGTATATGTGTATGTATGTGTGTGTGTGTGTGTGTGTGTTTCCTGGTCTCCATATGGGAAAATTCTATTTTATAAAAATCCATGACTGCAATGAAAAAACTAAAAATGCAAAAACTCTTGTATTTTGTTTGGTTACTTATGGTTAAGGTTAGGGCAGGGTAGGGGTTAAGGTTGTCATAGTTAGCATTAGCATTTTTTTCCCGAAAAGATATGATTACACTACTGTGGGTGTGTGTGTGTGTGTGTATATGTATGTGTGTGTGTGTTTGCATGTGTGTGTGCGTATATGTGTGTGTGTGTGTGTGTGTGTGTATATGTATGTGTGTGTGTTTGCATGTGTGTGTGCGTATATGTGTGTGTGTGTGTGTGTGTGTATGTTTATAGAACTATAAACAATATTAATTCTTGCCACATTTGACCTTCCCCCAAATCCATACATGCATCATGGAAAATGATAAAAACCAAAACTTCATTTTCCCACAGAGAAAAATATTTAATTCCTATTCATAAATCACTAAATTGCCCCATCTGTTCTCTGCAATATATCATTGTGCTATGTAAATAATTTATTGTAATGTTCTCCTTTAATATATTTATTTTTTCATATTTATTTAACATTTATGACAACACTGAGGATCACTTAATCAAACAGCATGGAATGCCAACACGTTCCATAAAACAAGTTTATTTCGTCCTGGAACTTGTTTAGTTATGCAATTTCACATGTGTGTATATCGGTGAACATATAGATGCATCAGAGTTTCTTATCCTGTCAAAAAAAAGGTGATCATCTATCCACGCACCCATCCATTTTTAATTTCTGCTGCAAGACGTTCATACAATAAATGCTTCTGAAAATAAAGTCAGCGTTCGGTACTTAAGAGAGAGTACAGAACTTTTTTTGTTGGCTCCCTGAAGAAAAATGATCAGAACGGCGGTTTGGAGGAGTTTTATGATCAATTTTCCTGAGTGGAATAGCAGCTGCTTTCGGCTGCAGAAATGTGGCGTCCCCACGGAGACCTCCCATAAAGCTCTCCAACCCCCGCCCCCCACCCTCTCCGCAAGGCGCTGCTCATCCGAGGGCCGCTCAGGCTCAGGCCGGCTGACCCTGTCGACCTGGGCCGGCCGCCTCGACAAACCTGGGGGCAAGGGTCACGTGGAACGTGAGCCAATCGGGACGGGAGCCGTGATGTCGTAATGACGGAGACCATGACATGTCTGTGGTAGAGCGACATATACGGCTGTCGTGGGGGAGAAGCCTGGGTTGTAGCACTCCTCGGGGAGCTCGCGGTGATAAACGTACTTTCCACATAGGCTAGCTGAAAGGGGGGGGGGGGATTCTGGGAATTCACACCTTGTTTTACCAGCTTTTCTCACCGATAACAGAAATATTAACATATCCTACTGCAAGGAAGAAACGCAAGCCCTGCATGAACGAGCACCAAAAAAAAAAAACAGCACTGTCACCTTAATAACGTCACGTAACATATCAATTGCAGCATTTAAAATTTAAGCTAAATTATGCACCAATAGACCAAGCAGAACATGATTCCTAATACGCAAATGTAATTTAAAAGAAGAATCTTGAATCAATCCTTTATTTTCAACACTCTCAAAGGAAACATTCTTACAGGCCAAAGTCCTGCTGTTCTGACCCGTCCAGTCACTGGTAATGCTTGGTTTCTCCCAATCGTTATTTGCCCTTTTTGGGGGCTAGGAATTCATACCAGTTTAGTTTTGCAGAATGAAGCACGTTTTGTTAAGAGCCAGGGAGAGAGGGTCCCATTTCATCCATCCATCCATCTCTAGGGGGGGAGGGGGGGGGGGGGGGGCGGGACACCAACAATTCAAAGTAAATCCTCTTCTTTGTGACCACAGTCTGCGAGAATTCCTCATTGCCGCTCAAAGCTGCTGCTATTCATTTATGCTACATCTTTAGAAAGCTCTCATCACAATAAAATAATAATAGAAAAAAACACTAAAGAAGGTGCCATTCAAAATGTCTTGGTCAAACAAAGTGACTGATATTTGCATACCATGCCAGTCTAAGGAAGGATATCAATGAAGTGTGACAAATATTAATGGCGAATAGAGAAGTGGAAGGCTACCTTAACCTCAACGTGGGCCATCAGGACGGCGAAGTTGGTGAGGTGGGTACAGGAGCAGGTAGTATGTGTTCTGTTGGTGCCCAGTAACCGGCAGCCTTGCGTCGACCAGTATCCTATCATCGTCCGCTTCGAGTAACTCCAGAACGAGCAGTTTGGGTTGAAGTTCTCCTCAGAATGCTGTGACCGAAGCAATTCATGAATAATTAACGGAAAAAAAAACAGAAGTAACGTTAAAAAAAAAATCCACCAAATACTCTGTGGTACCCATGGTAGAAGCAGCAGTTAAATCATAATACTGTAGGAACCAGTTAGGCTATATCAATATGACAATATACCGCGTTCACCCTCAGCACGTGTACCTCCAGAGCTCTTTTGTGCTATGAGAGGGTCCATAGGCATTTATTTAAAGGTAATTTTGACCTTTCATTATATCCTCCACTGGTGCTAGTTGCCCCCTTGAAATACAATGGCGTCCTTCTTTGAAAGGGATATCGCTGCTGTAATGACAGCCATTTTTTACCTGCGGAATAGGCCCTGGCTATTTTTATTTCTTCGGATTATCAGGCAGTCAAATAGCAAGATTTACAGGCAGAAGATTTGCAAAATTTACAGCCCAGTTCTACCAGCAACTGATAAACGTTGACGTCGCAGGCGTGTCTGCGCAGACGTCCTTCCCGCACAGCGATCACATGCCACATGGTATAACCTAAAGGGCTTGTGAGGGGACTACACCGGGAAGGTGGCGGTCTCCCGAAGACGGCGGTCTGTTAAAGATAACGAAAAGGACCGCCAATGTACAAGCCACAGAAACTGGACGAAGTACAGGCGATCCCCAAGGTGATATTAATATTCCTGACCTTGCGCTCAGTGGCTCCTGTTTCATTTCGTGACCATGGTGTTTCACAGCCACCCCCCCTTCCTGAACCGCGGCAATCTCGCCATGTGTTCCGCGACTTTAGTCTTGATCTTTTGGCCCAGTGATTCAGATGTACTCAGTCTAACCACTTTTTTCCACATTACTGAAATTATACTACAGTTGGAGGTGCATAACCTCTTCATGACTCACCTCTTTAATAAGAATTAGAAAACAAAGCAGGGATTGCTGGCTTTCCTGGGTCTTTCAGCTATATTTGGACTGACACTATTTCTCAGTTTAATCACTGATCATCACACCCTAGTTTGGCTATATATATATATTATTCAGTTTTTACGCATATTTTTTACACTGAAATTGTAAAAATACATCAAATCCATTAATCCATTATCTATGTGTTTGTGCATTTTATTTTGAAATGTTTCCTTTCATTAAAAAATACGTAAGTAATCACTTTAAAAAGAATATTACTTAACACAATTGTGTTGGGCAAGCTCAACTACAATAACTTGTTTTAAAATCTTCTTCTAGTAAAACTATTACTGCAGCATGACACAATTATTTATGACGAACTCTTACTACTGGCTGAGTCATCTTCTAAACCAGTATTTCTCTATCCAGTCCCCGGGGATTCCAAGACAGTCCACGTTTTTGCTTCCGTAGGGAGCTGGGAGGGAGCAAAAATGTGGACTGTCTGACAGGGAGCTGGGAGGGAGCAAAAATGCGGACTGTCTGACAGGGAGCTGGGAGGGAGCAAAAATGCGGACTGTCTGACAGGGAACTGGGAGGGAGCAAAAATGCGGACTGTCCGACAGGGAACTGGGAGGGAGCAAAAATGTGGACTCTGACAGGGAGCTGGGAGGGAGCAAAAATGTGTACTGAGAACCGGGCTGAGAGACACTGGTTTAGAAGACGACTCAGACAGCAGTAAGAGTTGAGAAACACAGATCTGAACCATTTTCTTTCTGTCCACATATCCATTTGCTATATTTAGACAAAGAGGCTTGGAAGTTATTGTTTACGGAGGAAGACAACATTACCAATACCTGCAGGTGCTTCACGGTGAAGACAACAGGCTCTGTCAGATACACTCTGTTGCTCTCCTTGTTAATGGCTGCAGTGATGACCGGAGAGTTGACGATGACAGAGTAGTTGGCGGCCATGGCCTCACCTCCCAGTTTCATGCTAGCATTCTCCGTCGACAGATAAGCTCCCAGGTTCTTGTATAAAACGAAGGCCATCCGAATCTCTCCTGAGGATAGAGAAACAAAAAGCGACACGGTCTGGGGTAACGGATCACCAATCCAACCTTAAACCAGTGCATGGTACATATATATATTTTTTTTATTTTTTATTGTGGTGTTCAGTCCCAAAATGAACCCACTGTGAAAAGTTATCATGCCAAATACACTGGATTAACACAATGATTCTGAAAAAAGATGCCATAAGGACAGCATCGATTAATTACACTAAAATAATAATAATAATAATAATGTAAAAAATCAATAAGACATTCGTTAGCAAGACAAATTCTATAAGTCTGTTCTGATAACATCGAGTATTATCATATAATTGTTTAAATTATGTTTAGTGCTACCATTACACATTTGCAAATTATGTTTCACAACGGGGTATCTGTATGTAATTATGTAATTTTTTGTAGACACTATAAATATATATATAAAAAAAAAAAACTGGATTGAATTATGTGCTGAGGCCACACAGCCCGTCGTGAATGTTAGTACACAGGCTGCAATGTAACATCTGCTGATCTGCAGCCCTGCTAGGATATTTGTCACAAAAAAAAAACAATTACCAAGATGGCAGTATTCTGTCTATATACATATATATATACACACACACACACGCGTATATACATATATAGATACACATAATATATACAGTATACACACACACACACACACACACACACAACTAAAGCGTGCTGAATGCTTCAGAATGTTGCTAGCTTGGGAAATTTATCAAACGAATTGCTCGTTCTCTTATCAGTGAGACTCTTGATGCTAGGTGCCATTTAATTGCCGAATTGCCCATGCACTCGTGCCCTATGCTTCCCCAGAGCCAAATGTTTTTTGTTAAAAGTATATGTTTCAAGCCTGAGCAATTTAATATTTCTATGTTTAACTTCTGCAAAATGACATGGTGGCTTCCTGTTGGATTAAAAAAAAAAAGCAATATTTGCTCTTGATTGTCATGTAAATGATGCCTTCAGTGGGGCTCTGAACGAGGCCTCACGCTGGGGCCCAGGGCAGGCCGTCAGGGGGCGGTGAAGCGGCTTCTGTTCATACAGAAAAGCCTCAAACTGGCTGGGAATAGAGCGCTCCCCAAACCCATTCAATTTCCATTTCGCAGTGGTGTGAAACCCACTCGCTCAGACAGGCACATACTGTATCGACAGGATAAACAAAACAAAATGAAAAGATACTTAATCGTCGGTATACACTTACCCCCCGAAACGTTTGTGTTTGATATTGGCAGTTACAGCTGTTTTTCCCAGACAGGGTGATAATTAAGTTGATTCTCAGGAACAGCTGAAAGCCCGAGACATTTACTAAAACTTACCATTTTTTCCATGTTGCTTTAAGGTGCTCGCAGACAATCGAATCGAGTTCCCATGTCCTTCAGACTGAGGGAATCTCAGGTCCATCAAGTGTCCGTCTGTGCTCAATCTTGCCACTTCCAGCTCTACATAAGAGTTCAGAAGACGTTACTGCTCAGTTTTTAAAATATTCCCACAAACCTACCCACCTCTAGTGTTTCTACTTCCCCAAGTGATTCCCAGGTACCCATAAACCACCCCCCCTACATCTGCGCTAACTGCCTGTCAAGATGGGACGCTTTTCATTTTACACATTCATTCAATCTGACACCTACAGGAGCAACTCAATCTCAGCTGGGTACATCGAGAACAAACAACCTTTTAGGTAGAAGTCTGCTTTGTTAACATCTGCACTACCTGATAGCTTTTGAGGCATGACTCAGACACCATGAAGACCTGGTTTGGCAATTCAGTAGGATAAGTAAACATTGATGCAGTTTAGATACCTCTGAAAAGTTAAATCCATTGTGTTGCCCATGAAGGAGAGAGTCAATATGTTATAAAGAGGCCTTTATAGCTACTGATGGGAGACACAATTCTCACAAGATGAATGCTCGAGTCATCGCATCAATTAGACTTTGAGTGCGTTTCATAGCTGATTTATACCATAAAAAAAATTATAGTGGTATTTAGACAGACAGGATAAAGATCCAAAGGTAAGGAACTGAGCTTCATAGAATTATGTGTTAGATTTTATCCAAGTTTGGAAGCGGGCTGAAAAAACAGAGTAGCCACTAAGGAATCCATAAGTTGCTGCAGAATTCTGAGATACTAGCAGCAACTCAAGATCTGTTTATAGATACAACAACATAGTCTCAAGTTTATTAAATATTCATTCCATATTTATCATACTTAGCAGGTTTCGACATTACATAAGTCTGCTGTTGAAACCCCATGTTTCATCGTTGATAGTTTTGGATATACTTGCTTTAGGAAACTGCAAAAAGAGAGAGAGAGAGCGAGAGAGAGAAAGAGAGAGAGAGAGAGAGAAAGAGGGACAGAGAGAGAGAATCGCAGAGTGTCTCTGGGGAACTTAGTGTTCCAGAAACAGGTTCCAAAGCAGTGCAGAATAGAAGGAGTGTAGGGAGGTTTGGCACAAAACATTAGCAATAGCTTATTATCCTCAGTGGAGGAATAAGGGTGTGGAGCCGTCCATGACAGTCAGCCCTGCTAAAAACTAAGGTGCATCATTAACATGCGGAATGAGGGGAAAAAGGCTCTCGAATATCAGCACAGATAAAACTGAGAATACTTTCAAACTGGCAGGAAAACGCATGCATGCACACATGTGCACACACACACGAATATTAAGTAAAATAATGCTCAGTCTCTCCATCTGCAGTGCTCTGTACACTGGAAAAAACTACATAAAAGTGCATAAACATTGTATTTAGGACACACTTTTCCCAAGGTAGAGGTTCAGTGCCCTAAATAGTTTTAAATAAAAACAATCCAGAAAGAAATTTTAAACATGCATAAACTTAGCAACACACTGGCTCACAGATCATTCTGAGAATAGACGTTACCGTATCACACGCCCAGTTCTTGTTATATGCAGTGGCTTGTAAAAGTATTCGATTCCTTAACCCGCTTCGCAGAATTGTAAATCCTACATTGAAATTTAGTTCATATTTTTATTTCAAAGCAGCGAAACCGAAAATTAATGCGGCATTACTTAAAAAAAGTTGTTTGTTCTATTTGTTTTTTGTGGCATTCTGTGCCCACATCTTAATTATCTGCAGAGCCTCCTTTTGCAGCTATATAACAGCTATTCTTTTGGAAAGTGAGTATGAAGCAAACTTTGCAAACTATTCCGGAGTCATCGTCTCCTCAGAATTGCTCCAGGTTGTTCCGGTTGTGAAGATCATGCCTCTGCACCACAGGGCTTTGACTCAGCCATTCTAAGACTTTCAATTTTATGTTTTCAAACCATTCCAATATAACTCAGGCCTTGTGTTTGGGAACCCTGGGCTGGTGAAAGATGCACTTACGTTGCTAAGGTTTCGTTTTCTGGCATACCAGCATACTGAAAGAAATCTTACTGCACTATTTCAATCCATGCTAATAAATAAGCTGCCCCCAAAGCACAATACCTCCCCCCCCCAATACATAAGAACATAAGAAATTTACAAACGGGAGGGGGCCATTCGGCCCATCAAGCTCGTTTGGGGAGAACTTAACTAATAGCTCAGAGTTGTTAAAATCTTATCTAGCTCTGATTTAAAGGAACCCAGGGTTTTAGCTTGCGCTACACTAGCAGGAAGACTATTCCATACTCTAACTACACGCTGTGTAAAGAAGTGCTTCCTCAAATTTGTTTTAAAATGTTCTCCCGATAATTTCCACTTATGGCCACGAGTTCTAGTATTTGAACTAATATTGAAGTAGCCATTTGGCTGAACAGCATCCAGACCCGTTAGAATCTTATAGACCTGAATCGTATCCCCCCTTAGTCTCCTTTGCTCAAGGCTAAACAGATTCAGCTCAGCTAACCTCTCCTCATAAGACATTCCTCTAAGACCAGGAATCATTCTCGTAGCCCTCCGTTGCACCTTTTCTAAGGCAGCAATGTCCTTCTTCAGGTATAGTGACCAAACCTGCACACAATATTCTAGGTGTGGTCTTACCAAGGAATTATATAAATGTAACTTCACCTCCCTTGACTTAAACTCCACACACCTAGAGATATACTGTAACCCAAAATTCTATTGGCCTTTTTTATTGCTTCCCCACACTGGCGAGAGTGGGACATGGAAGCATCAACATACACACCGAGATCTTTCTCGTAATCAGCTACCTTTATTTCAGTGGAACCCATAAAATATCTGTACTTTATATTTCTGCTCCCTGCATGGATTACCTTACATTTATCTATGTTAAACTTCATCTGCCAGGTATCAGCCCAGTCGCTAATTAAATCCAGATCCCATTGTAGCCTCTCTGCTGCTAGATCAGTATCTGCTACACCACCCACCTTGGTGTCGTCTGCAAATTTAACCAGTTTACTGAATGTATTGGTGTCAATATCATTAATGTAAATTAGGAACAATAGTGGTCCTAAAATTGAACCCTGCGGTACCCCACTATGAACGCAGGCCCACTGTGACATTGTGCCTCTAATAACTACTCGCTGCTTCCTGTCTGTTAACCAGTTTTCGATCCAAGCTGCCACAGTTCCTAAAATCCCTGCAGCTTTGAGCTTTAGCAAGAGCTGTTTGTGGGGGACAACATCAAAGGCCTTCCGGAAATCTAAGTAGATTACATCGTAGGCCTTTTTGTGATCAATTTCACTTGAACTCAAGTAGATTCGTTAAACAGGATCTACCTCTCCTAAATCCATGTTGGCTATCCCTCAGAATGTTATTTGCATCCAGGTAATCTACCATTTTCACTTGGATTATAGTTTCCATTATTTTTCCAGTAATGCTAGTTAAACTGATTGGCCTATAGTTTGCTGGATTACTTCTATCCCCTTTTTTGAATATGGGTGTTATATTAGCATGCTTCCAATCAGAAGGTACCACACCCGCAGATAACGATTTCTGGAATATTAAAGTTAAAGGTTGGCTAATAATATGCCTCATCTCTTTTAAAACTATAGGTAAGATGCCATCAGGGCCCTGAGATTTATATCACTGTCATACATCACTGTTGGCATTTCTGAAATGGGGAGAGTGTCAGATTTGTGTCCCATGTATTGCTTTAAATTTTGGTTTAAAAGCTCTGTCTTGGTTTCACTTGACCACAAAATCTTTTCACAAATAGCAAATGGGTCACCAATATGCATTTTGGCAAATTATACATATGAGTTTACATAGCTTCTCTTGTACAACACTAGCATATGGATCAGTGTTATATAGAAGTCTTGATAAGGTTGACTGGAGAACCTTTGTTCTCGGCTACTGAACCCCAGCTCCTTCAAAGGTATCACTGACCTCTCTATGGCTTTCCTCACAAGTCTAAGGCTAATTCTTGCTGAGCGTTTCAAGAGACGACCTTTTCTAGGCAGCAGATAGGTCGTTTGATCTAACATCAAGTTCCTGACAACGGAACCAACAGTGACTACTGGGTAGGGTGACCAGATCATCCATGTCAGAGAGGACACGTTGAGCTAGGACAGGATTCGTAAACTATCATTTCAATTAAAACGATCTGGATTTCACTTAAGCACTGAGTTCTTGCTTTGTGCTGATTGGTCAGTCTCCTTTAATCATGCATGTGCCAGTAATGTTAATGTGAAACAGCTGGATGAGTCTTTCAATCAAGGAAACAAACCAGTCAAAACAGAAGAAGAACTGAGCTACTTAGCCAAGCACAGGAGCCTTTCGGTTTGAAAGTAGTTTGTAAAACCTGAAGTAGCTCGAAGTGTCCTGACTGACATGGATTATCTGATCACCCCACTACTGGGCCAACATCTAAATCTTTGACTGTTGCTCTATTGCCCTTTCCCCTAATTATTGCATTTAAGATACTTTGGCTCGAACTTTTCTGGATCGCCATTTAGTTTTAAGATTCACTACTACCCTTCAGAATCACAGCCTAAAAACTGCCCCCTAACTGTGGACTTCTCATCCAGAAAATGTGGCTTTTTAATGATTTTTAGGTGAAGGCCAATTAGGCTAAGCAATTGTGTCCTTGTCAGAAAAAATCCCTTTACACCAGTGCCAACTCAAAGCTTCCACAACACAGCATATTTTCTTTTTTTCCCAAAGAATATGTTCTTAAACAGTAACACAATTGTCATATAAAAATAATTAATGCTGATTTTCAGTGCTTTGAAATAAAAATATTTGAACTAAAAATTCTACATTGAACTACAATTCAAAGTAGTACTTCTAGTTCAGTAAAATAAGAGAACAGGTTGAGGGTCTGATACTTTTATGGTTATATGTTCTGAGTATATTAAAAATAAAAACATCTCTTGAAATTGTCTGTAGTTATGCACACATTTGGTACAGTATGTAATGCAAATCTGAAAAACTGAAGGATGACAGAGAGCAAATTAGCATTTCTCTTTTGTAATTAACTGACTTGTAACTTATACCTAAAAAAATAGCGGTAACACTTAACTTAAGGGGGCACAAATAAGGTAGCAATACACTATTACTTAATGTATTAATTAACCTGTAACTAAGTGTCAGTTACGTACTGATCCCATGTTTGTTCATCAGTAATCAATCACAAAAGTTCATGTATTTCATGTAGTTACTATTTGTGTATGATTTGTATTTGAGTAGTAACTGAGTTGCTAAGTTACAAAGTGTTACAAAAAGAGTTTTATTAGAGCAGAAAACAAAAGATAGCCCCTCACAGGATCTCACTGCAATAAATGATTTCATTTAAACTGCTAAACAATAATAAATGAAATAGAAATAAATAAATAAATAAAAATATAAGATAGTTGTGGAGTTTACAGGGCATCACTTTGGGCATTTGGAGCAACAAAAAAAAACGTAAATAAAAATATTCATTTGCTTTTTAGCATTTTAGTGTCACACAGTGAAAGTAATTTGTGCATTCTTGTTTTACAAAGGGCACTTCCATCATTTAAAAGTAAATCAGTGCATAATCAAAGGAAAGTGTGACTATGTGACTATACCAAACATTACATCCTGTGTGCTAATTGTGTTTCAATAAAAGTTTATGATGATGATTATATAACTGCTGGTGATAATCAACAGTGCCAATTAAAACCACTCGCTCATTCAGCTGAACAGATACAGGCGCAGACTGGCTTTAATCAAAAACGAGCATTTCCAGAAATGGCAAACCCATCGCCTTGTCGCAGAGCACTCTGTTTATCCACGACTACTGACTGTTCCGTGAGAAGGTTATCTGTCTCTACTTACGGATGTTCTCTGTGCTCTCCTGCACAATGTCTGTCTTGAGCAGGTTGTCTGCCAGCATGAAGGCCCCCTCTTCCACCGTGTCGAGGAGCATGGTGGCGGCTCTCAGCTGATCGATGGCGGAGAGCTCCCTCCAGGCCGCCTGGGCCTGGGGTTGCAGCAGATTATTAACCGTCTCCACCATGGCCTGCGTGAAAGGGAGAAGTTTAGCTGGTGCACTCACTCAGGCCGAATGGAAGGACTAGGAACGTGCAATTTCCTAAATTACACAAACGGCACTAAAGTGTGCTGAATGATGCTGCTTGCTTGATGTTTGGTTTCAGATTTATCTGAGGAGTTGCAGATCTCTAATTTCAAACTGAATTCCTTCGTTCGGCATATGTATTTCAGTTCTACAAGTTAGAATGTTTGATTTGAATGATTTATGAAGCTCTTTTGTTTGTTTTGATTTCTGTGATGTCGACTAAACAAATACAAGTGATACATTTCTCCCCCTCTGCCTTGATGATTTTGTTAATATAGAATGTGCAGCAATGGCATGATGCAGGGAAAGCTGTAGGCCGACGCTCGGACTTGTGGAGAAAATTCCGAAAAACTTCTCGATGGCCATGTTCTTATACAGTCCGTAATCAGACCACAAATCCGATACTTCTGAACAGCTGCCGAGAAACTCGTTTCTGTTCCCATGCTTGAAACGAAAATGAGTCAGAAGCCTGATAAGATAGTACAATTCCAAGATGAGCCTTCACAAACTCATTAGAACAAAGCACGCTACAGTGGATACTAAGAATTCCCTTGTGTTCATTGTCCTGCAGCCTGTAAATGCAACTCATTGTCACGCCAGTTCAATCCCCTTTCAAAACCAGGAAGGAACACCAAAGCCGGGCCCTTTAACGTCATGAAGCCAGACAGGGTAATTGGCATTCGCTGACCGAAAATGGAGGGCCTTTTTCATTTTGCGATAAATTTGATTATACTGACATAAGTCTGTTTACTTTACGAATTACACAAAAACTGAGTACAATATGTAGGTTTATGAAATGTATAATTTTTGTCATTTTTGTTCAAAAGGGCCCAGAGTACATTTTCAAATGGTAGGCTATCACATAGCATCCAGAAAGTTTAGCTCTACGAAAGCAAAATTATCTGAGACCAAAAACAAGCCATGGGCCATCCCAGCGCAAAGCCTCTAATATTGCACTTTATTGAAATGCCTGAGGGATTAACACTATAGTTACATTCTGTCTTGATCAGTGAATTCTAAATGGGGTTGAGCTCCAGAACGTGCAGTGCCTGCTGTTAGAGCCCATTCATAAAAATCAAACTAATTTAGACTCCAAAGGAATGGCATGTGACATTTGTAGCTGTGACCCTCAAAGGTCTCTGCATAAATTCACAATCAAGTATTGGGCATTAAAAGCAGATTTACACTGATGTCTTTTTAAAGAGATCTTTCTGCGATTCTTAAATATAAGCTTGTATATATCCAGCATTCACAATTTACAGAAACTGTGTGTGACTGCATGAATGTATGCGAGTATGTGTGTCCAGGGTATATCCCATATCCGTCGAAAATACCCTCCGTGTATACCAGTATGTCAGATCAGTTATTCATTAAGACACAGTATTGGATGCAAGTTGACAACGGCTAACTCGGAGACAAATTCCCACAACCCGTAAACCGAAGGCAACCTTACAGATCCATACGATACACTTTTCAGGCAATTTACCACTGCGTGTTGGAGGTCTACCTGTATTTTCAGGAATCAATATGGTCCACGCAAACTGACCTCCTATGGCACAGTGCAGCACATAATGTGGATCAAATTAAAGAAAGGTACAGAAATAGCTTGCATCACAGGACTTGCCTAGAAATTGATTTTGCCTGAGTAAATATCAGCTAAATACCCCAGTGTCCCCGTGGTACAAATTGAGATATTAAATCCAGTGTTATAACACTTAGAAAAACATTAATAAATTGCTTCTACTAAAAATATAATTACTTACAGACGCATTCGTATGAGGAGCCCGGGGTGATGAATTTTGTTCTTAATTAAACTCAGGGAAGTATCGGGGGGGGGGGGGGGGCAGCTATATTTACATCAGCGTGATCTCTGCCCTAATGTAAATATCACATGAATCGTGATTCTGGAGAAGCTCAGAGGCTTCAGAAGAACCTGCGGCCTGTGCATCACAGCTCTGCCTTCAAGCAGCACCTCTGTCATTTGTTTACTTTTGATTTACCGTACATATCTCACCACCGGTGGACTACAGGAAAGACAGCTGCTGACAGCAGTTGATGTTAAGTGTGGCTCTGATAAGACCAGCCCAGAGTGGTTAGTAGGTGATTAATATGCCTTCTGTTTTAGTTCCTAGATCTTCGGCTGAAGGTCAGTGAGGACGGCAGAGGAGATGCAACCCCCACCCCCCACCCCAAAGCCAGAGGGTAGATCAAATTGCACCGGGTGACCTAATTCTAACCGTTCCATGCATGTGTGTTTTTTTCTTCTTCACTTATACAGCAGTTCTTCCTTTTTCAGTAGGAATCAGTAACCATCTGTTTTACTATCCGGAAACAATCACTATTGTTGATGTTTTACCTGTTTTATTAAACATTATAACATTATTATATCTAATCATTTATGGTGAGGTCTTTGATCCAGGCATGATGCTTAGCTTGGCTGACAAAATAGCAAGTCGAATGTAACAGAAACGTAGGTGGACCTCTCATGAATATTTCGAATAACTATAGCTGATGCAATGCATATCATAGTAGCTGTACATATCTCCAAAGCATATATCGATTTATATTACATAAGTTGAAAATATATATATATACAGTGGCAGATGGCAAAGGAAAAGCAAAATATTCCCCGGAATATCACACAATTAAATGAATGCAGGCACTGTTCTGTGGTGTGGCCCACAGGAATACGTGAAAAGAGAAACGCGAAAAAGGGAAATGTTTCAATATGTACGATATTAGCAAGTATAATCATTTCTCAAGATTAATTGCAAGAGGAAGAAACA
Organism: Paramormyrops kingsleyae; assembly: GCF_048594095.1. Taxonomy (NCBI): domain Eukaryota; kingdom Metazoa; phylum Chordata; class Actinopteri; order Osteoglossiformes; family Mormyridae; genus Paramormyrops; species Paramormyrops kingsleyae. The sequence continues at coordinate 29,708,914 of NC_132821.1, read as the reverse complement.
GAAATGATAGAATGCAAAGTTTCCACAACATTTCATATGCCGTGGTAAGTGTGTGCCTCTTAATGCCTTAAATTGGGTTAAGTGCGTAAAGACTCCGTTAAACTCTAATCCCGACATGTAAACAGAACAGTCGGTAAGGCAGGAACTGGTCGACTTGAACCGCGAAAATGTGCTTGACTTGCAAATGAGACGTGTGCGCTTCGCAGGGCATGGCGGAGGATTCGCGGTGGCCGTTGGCGGTATGGTAAACAGCGGCTGCCGCTAACTAAGGCTTGCAAAAAGACACGTCTACAGGGAAAGATCTAGAAGAAAGGAAACAGACTCCTATGCACTGCTGGGCCTGTGCACGAGATGATCCATTTAAACAACTACAGGGGTGGAGTTGGTGTTCATAACAATCAATCCTGGGTGGATTTCGCGTAGAAAAAATATCAATCAGACGAGGTCTGTGATGCCACAAAGAGCCAAAGCCATAACTTCTGTGCGTGGAACTTTTTCACTAACAAACAATATACATGAAATATTAAATCGGAACAATGGATAGCGTAAAATGGTTACCAAAACGGTCCTTCACACCAACTATAAACTGCAGCCAACTGTATAAATGGGTTTAAAACCCATGAGTTTAAAGCTATGATGTGTACAAGTCCCTTTCAGGGGAAGAAAAAAGAAAACGATATAGTAATAATCACGGCTTAGAAGATTAGAAAAAAAATACACTTCAAAAGTATCTGAAAATATACCCATCCTGTTTTTATCTTTTACTTGAATGGTTTTCTCACTCTAATCCCATGTAATGTCCTCGCTTCATCTTATAAGAGTAAGGAAATCCATGTGTAGCTATTCAAAGGACATAATTAGGAGGTTCAAAATGAATAATGTTACTCGTTTTACTCATTTTTGTTACTTAACTTGACTGGGTGGTTTTGGGGCTCACTGTGGAACATCCTGGGCTGCAGGATTATTGGCTTTATTGCTGTTCTGGGTCTGTCGACATGGATGCTGTCCATTCTCCCTTTGAGACTGCGACAGTTTTTCTGAGTAGCCCAAGCATCCGAAAGCTGTGGACAGATTTCTCTAACTTGCCCTTAGTGTGTGTGCCATTTCAGGCTTTTGCTCCAGCCTTGCAACAACCCTCCACTGGATTAGAGGTTATGGAAAACAGACAGATTGGAATTTGTTGTGATCAGTAATCAGCCCAACATGAAAGTAAATGCTTGTGGACCAGACAAATAACCTCCGATGTAGAAACCGATGTCAGATCGCACCCAATCACCACGGCTGCAAAATGGTAAACAGCGGTTCACGCATTTTAGGGGTGGAAGCAAATTCCCATACAAGCTGACTTATTTCTTGAAAACATCAGGCCGGCCTGGTACAACATAAACAGACACGTACAGAGAGTTTGTTTGTCTCAAAAGGAAACGGGTGAACAATCAATCATGTTGACTCAGAAACGATTTACTCGCCTATGCAGAATTATCCTAGGTTATGAAGACCACGGAGGTGTCAGACCACCTAAGGTAAACTCACAGCCTGTGCATGTCATGTTTAAAATGTAATACTTTGCCTCTAAGTTTGGGCTCCACGACATCACATTGCGATATCATGTCGCAATATTTGAAATATTTGCACTTAATACTGCAATGTTTATAAAACAAAAAAATGGAGGTGAAGTTTACCCAAAATAAACTATAGTCAAATAGAACCCGGTATTAGGGTGTCAAATAAGTTGGTGGGTGTTGCCATGACGCAAAGCAGGGCCGACAGATAGCGTGACGATGACGCTGAAACGGTATAGCGCGTTGTCCTACTCTAAGAACTTCTGATGTTTTTTAAATGTGTAAATTATATTTAGATGAAAGACAGGAAAGGCAAGTCAATATTATACTCCTGTTCTGGCACAGTTCCGCTGTGGGCGGGGCTGGCCGACTCAATCATAAGCTGTGCTCCCCCAGTTATAAGCTAAGTCAACACCCCCTCGCCCATAGATAATCCTGTGGTCCACCCATTTCAAAGCTGGAGCTGGTACTGGTCTTGGTCAATAAAACAGCATCATGACCGTACTTTAGTTTGAACTTCTGACATCAAGGTGCATTTTAATGGTGAAATCCAACTGGAACTCTCAAGCAGTCAGATCTTCATGAGTCCTTATGGCCTTTCCTAACTCACCTCGACTTGACTCGTCATAAAAAGTTATCACTTCCCATCGTGGCTGGTCGTGGCCCGGACAGTACATCCGGATGCGATTCCACACCTAACCATTAACTTGACCCAAAATACTCTCCTATGTTGATACGCCCCCTTTTGGCTAATGGATCCAGCTTTTGGCGAGCAGAGACACCTTCTGAAGTCCTCCCCTTGCTCTTCGTAGCGGGATCTGAGTGATATGAAAGCCGTTTTTCCGTCTGACTCAGGGGGCTGAGGAGGGCGGCTTGCACACCGCGATCAATCATTCTGCCCCAATTGCGCCGGGAGGAAGAGCGGGGACTGCAAACCGCATGGATCCGCTGGCCGCCGGCTCTGTTCGCCACGATAACGATCATATTAATTGCGACGCCGAGCTGGCCGGAGGTAAACGTGGGCACCCGGCTGACCAGCTCAACCCGGTTTGTGGATGCAGAAAACAAGAGGGAGAGGACGGCTTTAGTTCTTCAAAGGGGAGGCTGTGAGAGACGGGGAGGCCGCGTGGGTGAGCTCATATGGGGTCACCCAGGAGGGTGCCAAACAGGAAAGTAAATTGAGCGTCACTGAGTTTCACTGAGGCTTCGGGGAAATCCTTCATTAAGACTGTATTAGGCTACTACAAAAGGACCTCCCAGGAAGAGAGACCCAGGCTGTGAATGAACCTTTAAAGAACACCTAACAACGACCAGAAAGAAGTAACCGCGCACAAATGCATAGATAACGTTCAAATAAATAAATAAGTGTAAATAATGTCGCTAACATTGTGGCACGTAATCCATCAAAAAGCCTCATCTTGACTCTAATATGCTCATATTACTGTCGGTGTAACATTGTACCAGCTTGTAGGATATTAACACACGGATCGTTAATTGGGTCATTGAATATTGTGTTTAATAACAATACTGACAAAATATGGATTACTTGTGTAATGGGGAATAGCAACAGTATGATTTATTTATGATTTATTTCTCATGTATAATCATTATTAAGGCTTACGTGTGATGTGTTTTTTCATCTTCAATTGATAAATAAATATGATGAATAGCCATGTCCGAACTCATTGGAAGATAATATGTTTGGCAGCAGTATTCAGCACGACACGTGAAGCTAGCTGAAATGGGTTAGCATCAAGCAAAAACTATACAGTACCTTCGGTACATGGCCCTGTCTGACCATAGTAAACAGGACCATTACCACACTCATAATCATATCAGGTGCAAAACAAAAATCACAAGGCATGCGTGGAACAATTAATCTACATATGACGTCAATAAATAGTGATTATTTAGTGGTCTAGATCTAATGAAAAAAACTCATACATTGAACATTATAAATAAATAACGTAGATATAAATATAAAATAGCAGAGCAATAACAGCTTTAAGGAGCAATTCCAACAGATCCTTTTTTTGACTGAGATGATGATGGCGGGGGACACACAAAGCATGCTTTCACAACCACTGGGCTACACCAACATTCACAAATCGAAAATTTCAGCGGGGGTACCTGTACGAAAAATCGGCAGGAGCGTTCCCGTTTCTGCAGCTGAAACCGAAAACAATTCATTAGCACCATGAGAGGCGACGCCGCGGGGGCGGACGGCGGACATCGGCGGCTTCGGTCGTTCGCTAACGTGCTCCGTGTTTGCATGTGATCTGAGAACATAGCAGGTTCTTTAATTTGTTGTTTTGTTGATGGGATAGCTAGACACAGGCGCACAGAGACATGCAGACGTTCTGTTCTGATATGAATAGGTAAGTACCTGTGTTTATTCTGGAGACTCAAATGAAAAAATAAACAGCGATTTGTCAGCCTCGTGAGGATCTCGTCATTAATCCTCCATACTCTCGATTTGCCTTAATGTGTCCCCATCCTGATACACATGCACTCATTTCAAGTTGCATTCAACTGCTCAGGAAGCTGCACCATTAACGTTGCCGGGCCTTTGATCATGAAAGTGGTACAGATCTCGTCACTGGCAGTCTCAATCTGGGCTTTGTCTGAAAGCGCAGTGTACTGTGCACATTATCAAAGGAATCTTTAATTCAGCTGCCTCTTAGCAGAGGGTATTGAAATAATCGAGCTCAAACGTAATGCGGCTTACAGGGACTCGATGCCAAACAGGATATGAAGAATTAAAAAAAAAAACAGGAAGCAGGAAAAGAAATCGCTCACAGTGAATCATTTTAATGCTGAAATGAGTCCTGTGGCAGAATCCGGCAGGGGCTAACCAAATCCCAGTAAGAGATAATCTCAAAGAATACCATGTGACTTTTCATGGAAGATGAACACTGTTCATAATGTGCTTACACAAAACAGCTCCTGGTACTTCCATAGTCTTTTATAAAACCATTTGTATATGCTGTGTATTACAGGACTTCAAGAATAACGTGTATCTTTAATAATAATTATTATTACATTGGCAGCATGTATGTAACAGTCATGTATACATTATTTGTATGACAGTTTGTGTCATTCAGGAATCTTATAAGATATCCCATTAAGCTATCATATAGTATTCTGGCATAAAATCAATGTTTATTTTTAGCCGCTGACTGAAGCTCACTGAGTGGCACTAAGGGCGCATTGAGCTTATGGGTGAGAAAAGCAGGGCTTCTCATTCAGAGTCCAGTACACAGCGACGTCAACGCCGGCCCCGGCTCACTGACGCGTGTCTCCGATTCTCACGGCCCTGTGCTCTCGCTGGCAATTTAGTGTTTACAGTCCTGGGGGAAAATGGCCTTAAACACAGGGAGGGGTGGCGTCAGGTAGGGATTCCATTCTTGAAGAGACATTTGCCGGACTCTTCATCTGACTCTCAGAACCAAGATGAGATCCAGCAGTTGCCACCTCGGTAACAGTGACGTCCCTCTAATGCCGCGAGGCTGGAAATTAATATCTATTAATCACCGCATTTGATGGATACAGAGGGACAGGGGACTGAGATCAGATTTTCACCATGCCGTGTAATCGTTCGTTCTGCAATATGCTCACATCCGCTCTGAAGAATTGACATTAAATCTCAAAGGGAGCATCTGGTTACGGGAATAAAATGAAGTTTGAAAAGCCATTTTAAAAACAGGTGTCCGCGTTCCAGTACAAGTGAAGCCGTCGAAACGTATTAATGGCTGACATTTTGGATTTCACTGACGTTTGCTTCTCATCAGCGGTGCCGTGAAATGAATGCGTTACGTTAACTTCACTGCCTGGGTGCCCTGCATGCGGCCAGCAGCGGACTCTGAGCAATTTGCTTTGCACTAATGACTGCACTACTGTATCTCGCATTTCTGAGCACTTGCCACTATCATGTGTAAATATAGGAAAAAGCTGGAATCGAAAATAAAAACGTAACTGACAGTCCTCTGCAAATCTGAACGAGATGCTTCGCATTGCAGATGGCAGCGGAGTTAAGGTCAGGCCTGAAGGAGACATTGTACGTCTTTCTCATTTTTGATTCTCCAACGTATTTTTGGGAGAGGCTGTCATGAAGCAAATCGAGCCCTTTGTTGCTCATAAACCTGACAAGCAGTGTTCTTTCATCTTGTAGTGCGGGATTTAAACAAATACACTTGTTTCCCTGGCGACAGGATAATCCTCACACACAATCCGAGCGCTACGGGTTCTAACGATACCCACGACGTCTGAAGAACCCCCGGCTTCTCTGAGGTACTTCAAGAGATCTGTGTCACGCACAATTTATTTACAGATTAACTTTTGAGGGTGACTGGTCAAGGATCTGCTTCTGGCCTAAAAATGATCGGTCTTGGTCTGAAACTCCTACGATAAACACCGACTGATATTAGGCAGGTCAGGGCCATTTTCTTAATGTGTACAAATGATTAAACTTTGGGGTGTCACATGACCCACCGAGCATTAACATCCAGCCAAATAATCAGATAAACAGATGAGCTCATTACTATCCCACCTGAAGCTAGATTTCCAGATTACTTTTAGTCAGGAATTGCATGTTTCTTTTTTTTTATCTGCAGAGTAATTTTCAAAACATTAAATAAGGGGAAATGATTGCCAATGTTTCTTTTGTGTGAAATTAGCTATATATACATATATATATAAAACACGCAAACACACATACACCACCCACACGTATGCATACACATACACACACATTATATATGTGTGTGTGTATAAAGACCTCTAGACTGGACGAGCAAGGCTAGGCTGCAGGCAGGTGTCTCCAGGTGCCAGTGGCCCCTACCTTGTTCAGGCTGCGAGCCGCACTGTCCTTTCCCCCGGGGGTGAGGTTACGGAGCTGGACGTCCAGCAGGTCCACCAGCTGGCCCATGGCCTTCACCACATATAAGATGTCCCCCGGGTGGATGTGGCTCTTGGTCTGCTCTGAGAGCTCCCGGGCGATGATGGCCGCCGTCTCCCCTATCCTCATCTTTCCAGTGACAGGAGACACAAAGGCGTGTTAAGCCCCGTGAGAAGCGGCCACACTTTCAGATCGAATCGGCCCAGACACAGCTGCGATTTTTTTTTTCTGGGACTGTCAGAATGTTAGACAGCAACAGACTGGATACATGAAGATAAAGCATGAATTATGCTGGACTAATTTTAGAGTCAAATGGGTCTGAACTTCCTTGTCATAAAAAATAGGTCTATAAAATAGGTCCCGAGCCAAAACAAGTTTTATGCATTTTTTTCCATTTATAATTTGTGCAAATGGTGGCGCAGTGGTTATCACTGTTGCCTCACACCTCTGGGACCTGAGTTTGAGTCTCTGCCATGGAGTTAGCATGTTCTCACTGTGTCACTGCGGAGTTTCCTCCAGATACTCTAGTTTCCCCCCATAGTCCAAAAACATGCTGAGGTTAATTGGAGTTACCAAATTGCCTATAGCGTGCCCGGTGATGGGTTGGTACCCCATCCTGGGTTATTTCCTGCCATATGCCCATAGGCTCCATACCCCCCGTGACCCTGAACGGAACAAGCAGGTACTGAAAATGGATGGATGCCTTTTGCCCACACCTACTGTAGCAGATTCCTGGAATTTTATGCAAACAAATCAAGGGATATAATGCATTCTTAAAGTTCACAGCTATTATTTTCTTTTTTTAATTAGTCAATTGTCCTTGATTGCCTTTTTCATAGATTTTTATGTTATTTGTTGTTTTAAACTGCAATGCATTTATCTGCCAAACAGAATTTCCAATAACTCGGGGCATGCGAAAAAGTCTCCTACAGGTAGTGAAAAACACTAAATTAACAACATGAGTTTGCATATATTTTTATAACGATATTTTTTTACAGTAGCCATCAAAATTAGAAAACAAGTGACATTTTGTAATTTACACAATCACTGCTTGTCTGAATTCACAGTTATCTATGAATTGAAACTATGTACAGTCAAACCTCGGATTGCAAGTAACTTGGTTTGCGAGTGTTTTGCAAGACGAGCAAGATTTTTAAATAAATTTTAACTTGATAGTCTTGCGATACGAGTATTACGTATACGCTTTGTCTGCCGAGTGTCACGTGATCACAACTGAGCCGATGGTTCTTCTCTCTCTCGCTGTGGGATTGTGGGTAATCGTCTCCCATGTTCGGTCCTAGTCGACGTGCCTCACTCGTATAGTCAAAATTTAGTAGAAAAGCACCACCTGAATCATTTGATAAGTTGGAAAGTTAAAGTCGAAGAAAAAGAAAAAGACTCAGATAGCAGTGATTCTGTTAGTTATAGCGAAAGTCGTCCTTCAAAATAACCCTCCTCTTCTCCTCTCTCTCGTCTCCCTCACACCATCCACCATTCTATTCAAAGGTAAAGTGCAGGTTAATTTGTTTTATGTATTTTTACTTTATATTTTGTATTAATCACTTTTATATGAATATGTTTGGGTTGTGGAGCGAATCATCTGAGTTTCCATTATTTCTAATGGGAAAATTCGCTTTGATATACCAGTGCTTTGGATTATGAGCACGTTTCCGGAACGAATTATGCTCGCAATCCGAGGTTTTACGGTATTTTTACCGCATTTTCTCAGTGAAAACTCTCACATCACAAAATAAAAATTTGCAGCTCCTCAATCAGTATAAACCAAACCCAGACATGTGCTCTTCTTTATGGGAATTTTCATGCGTTTTCTTGACCCAGTAACAACCGTGGGATTATCGTATCGTTATCATATGAATAAACCAATTTGCTAATGGGTGGGCGATCAGCGCTGTTTTGAGACTCTGACACTTGGGTCAGTCGCTCTTGTAGTTTTTATTCTCCTTATAAAGCTCTAAAAATATGTTTTGTTTCTACCTGAATATATTTCAAAAGTAGACGTTCAAGGTTTCTGTGGGTGTTTTAAAAGTGTTTTTAAAATATTTTTAAACGGTTTGGCGAGATTTCTGTTTGGTCCCACAGGCTCGCCAGCTCCAAAGGGTTAAATTTGTTACATTGGAATCATTTTGTGTCATAATGCCATGTGATGTAATGTTTGTGAAAACTGCTGAATGGAGTGATTCTCAAATACCTTTGACACTCGGTGAAAGCATAATTACTGAGTAAGCACTTGTACTGATTAGTCAGAGGCCAGGGTTAAGCTGCCCCTTCATTGCAATAGCAAGATAAGCACCAGCTTAATTCAACTTACTTAAGTTTGGGTTTGTTACCATTTTCCCGTTAAGGACTGTAATTGGGTCCTGTGAAAATGAGTACGCTGACCTCACAAATACCACTGACAGTCATTTTAATTAGAAAGCACATTTAATTTGACTAATGTGCCTGTCACTTTCATTCACTGTATTTTCAGACCATAAAAGATCCTTAATAGTCCTTTCGTAAAAAATAAATACATAAATAATACTGATTAACAATAAATCATGAAATGGAAAGACCAACTACAACTAGGGGGGGGGGGGGCATGGGGTGCAGCCTGTGTACCTGTAATCACAAGGTCGCCGGTTCAAACCCAGCCTCAGCACGTCTGTGGGTCCTTGAGCAAGGCCCTTAACCCCCAGCTCCCTGGGCGCCCCAGCGGGTGGCTGCCCTTCGCGGACAACTTACTCTACAAAGAGCAAGTTGAGGGAGGCGTAAAAACAATTTCCACACGGGGATCAATAAAGTATCAAAAAAACACTACTACAGCTATTATGAATATAAGAATATGAATATAAGACTACTAAAACTGTTTGCTGGTTACGATGCTTTTCTTTCTGAAAGGGTAAACTTTACTGCATCATATGCCTCATAATGTAATCCTATTACAATAAGAGTATGTAATGCATTGTGTGTGATTCCTAAACAAAAGAAGTTCAAGAGCGTTGCTTGAATAATGAACACTAATGAACATTTCACTAGTCTATGAGTAAAATATTACTCAGTTCACAACAGAATGATTCAATGTTTTTCCCAGAGACGGGATCAAACCAGAAAGAAAGTGAATGATGGATTTGCTCTTTGTCGTTGGCAGAGACCGTTTCCCATGATTTTTTTTACTTTCAAACTTTTTTTTTGTAAAAGAGCTGACATTGGGTTGAGCAGGCCCATCCTTTCATCCATGTTCTGTAACCGCTTATCCTATTCAGAGTTGCAGGGGACCCCCTATCCCGGAGGCTACGGGCGCAAGGCAGGGAACAACCCAGGATGGGGCGCCAGCCCATCACAGGGCACACACACACGCCATTCACACACACAGGCACACCTAGGGGCAATTTAGTAACTCCCATTAACCTCAGCGTGTTTCTGGACTGAGTGGGGAAAAACTGGAGTGCATGGAGGAAATCCCATGAGGACACAGAGAGAACATGCAAACTCCACAACCCTGGCAGAGACTCAAACCTTGATCCCAGAGGCGTGAGGCGACAGTGCTAATCACTGCACCACTGCGCCACCCCCTAGTTTGCGCAGCTAACAACGCAAATTAATAAGATGACGTACACCATCCCTACCAATACCACCACCATTATTATCATGAACATCATAAAGGCACAGCAGAGGGCAAACCAAGGAGGTTCTCCAGCTGACCGGTTGGGCGTCTTGCTCGTGCGGTTCTCACCTTTTGCGTTATGTGGCTGACCCAAGGCGAGGTGCAGTTGCTGAGGTCCGGCCCTTGAGGATCCCAGTACCCATCGTGCGGCAGGCATGTGTAGGTAGCAACCCCTGGGATGCAGACAGACAGAAGTCCAGGTTGCTGAGCATTCTGATCTCAAAATGGCCCAAATTCGCTCTCGCTGGTGAGTCTGAGCATGCAGAAACGGAGCGTGCAATTTTACATGTGCGACTATGAACACAAGGATCACGCTCCAGTTATTTAGGGCCCAAGGGGAAGTTCCGACAGGATCCCTAATGTGAATCTAAATCACATCTTTCACTTTCTTCGCATTTTTAACTGCCGGCTTTATTTGCGTGTGCTCGCATTTATATTTATATTGCATTTATATCGGGTTTCCATTGTCTTAGATGTGCAGTCATTATGCAACAAAGCGCATTATGATAACTAAACGCAATTAGATACAGCAGATTAATATACTGTACAATTCAATCTGTGGCTAATATGCATGAAACTAAGTTTCGGGGTTTAGAAGGTGAGTTTGTTTTCAAAGGTCAATGGATTGCCTCGAGGAAAGGCTCCTTAGCCTAATAACATTCATTTGCTTGATGCAGTCTCTATGAACTTCATGTGACCCACTTAGTTTCATCTCGAGTCAGCCAGATTCTCCGACGTCCATCTCACATAATGTCTGAGGCTGGCTTGCAAATTTTCTTGCATGAATTTACATGTAAATATGCTACTGTATAAATACAGTATATGTTCTGACAGTGGCTTTGATTTGTACCAAGGCACAAAACGTAATTACAGTACATTATGTCTATTTTTCTGCATTATGTTATATCCCAAAAATTGTATACATGTGCATTTAATAACACAGGTGCACTTAATTTACTTGTATGTGTAACATTTCTGGTTTGGTGCCGATAACGGCTCAGACAGTCTAGGCCTCGGTAAAGAACATCACACGCTTGATGCGACCGATCAGAGGTGCTGGCTTGAGTCGCACAACCAAACACCACATTGTTAATCTAATTTGGTTGCTTGTCCTCGATGAAAACAAATTATTGAGTCTCAATTACAAGATTACTGTTCCAGTCATATTACACTGGGTGTTCTATACCTGCCAAAAACTAATAGAAACTGGGGATATACAAATGATGTAAAACTAAAATAGATTAGGTCATATTCAGTGGTAATTAAACTTTAATGTCTGGTGACATTTTAGGAACATTCAGCAACAAATAAATACTTTCCACAAAACAAATTTATTAAAATTCCATGAAAGCCGCTGTGTAAAATTAACTTTATGGTCTGGCAAACATTATTGCTACCCCTGATCCCTGATGATGTCAGCCAGTTATGATGTCATAAAGTATCACCTATTGTTCCGGCAGGGCATGGCTGCTTAGCAACCTGTCCCTGGTGCGTTTTTGGCCAGGAAACGTCAGCCTCCTCCACCGGGCTGCAGTAGTCCACGGCTATGTTGGGCAGCTGCGAAACGAACGGCGGCCGCGTGGTGAGCTCCAGTCTGTTGCCCTCTGCTGGCGACACAGTGGTGGTGCTCCTGCCGCGTGGGTTGGCCGTGGACGTGGTGAACGTCCTGGTGATGGTGACGAGAGGAGTCGGCCGGGTGGTTGTTCTTGTTGTGGTCGTGTCCATGTACACCAGCACTGAGGAGGACGACTCTGAGGGGAAAAGCAGACAGTCAGTGTTATTCTACGAAGTAGAGCAACAGCAGAATGTCATGCTGAATGAAAATATATCACAGAGTATTACTCTTCTTCTTCTTCTTCTTCACTGCCTTATATATTTTATATATATATGGTTATGTATGTGTTGTCCAGGTATACACTACATTTGGTCCCCACAATGTAATAAAAACCTGTTATTTTGACATTGTGGGACTATTTTTTCGGTTTCCACAGGGGGAAATTCAGTTTTATAAAATGTGCGACTGCAATCAAAAAACTAAAAATGCCAAAAGTCTTGTATTTTGTTTGGTTACTTATGGTTAAGGTTAGGGCTGGGTAGGGGTTAAGGTTGTCATTGCTGGAATTAGGGTCATGCCCATAGAAATGAATGTGAATTCCTTTGCTTTTATCTCATTGGTTGTCCTCATTGTCATCTTATGTGAAATCTGATCTTATTTTTGTTCCACATTGCATCTTGGCTTGCCTGAACCCAAAGCCTCATTTTTAAATAAAGTTGTGGCACTCTCTCCCTCTCAGCTGTGTACCTCCCACGACGGCGGTTCTTATCGAGAATTTTTGTCCAGAGTAAACACTTGATGGTCGTCGTCTTCGTGAGACCCCAGCGACCGCGGCACTCGCCGCTCCCGGGCGAAGGGCATGGAGAGTACTCTGCGTGGATGTTTATCCGCGCAGCTACTCCAGATGCACAGAATGCCCCACCAGTGCCCCCCCCCCACAAACACACCCCACGCCCTGCAACCTATCATCATCAATCATCTCAACCAGAGCATCAGCCACCCTGCGTTCCTGATTGGAAATAAGGACCCCAATCAGTTTTCTTCCCCCCCCAAGGACATCACATGATACCATAAGGCGACATTTGGCCAAAACATTGGGCCTGAGAGCAGATGTCAGCTGACAACGGTAACCGGCAAACGGGAGATGGATCGGGACAGGGGAAGTACACAAAACAACGAAAAAATACATACACACACAGATCTAGGAGGAGAAGTAAATTTAAACGCAGGGTCCACAATCTCGGCCGTAATGTGGTGTCGCTGCTGCAGATATGGTCTGCTTGGGGTTTACGGAAAAAGTCATAAAACCCCATATTTCTGTGGAGTAGAAAGTCGAGGTGTTCCACTTAATACACTTAAACTGCCATGTGATGTCTCCCTTATCTCGAAAAAGATGGATGCGTGGATGTACGCATAGCAGCTAAAGACCAATTGGAAACAGCCATATTTCCTGTCCCGAAATACACAAAAGAAAGTTTATTAAGACAATATTTACATATTCTGTTTAGTCCTAAAAAAAAAATTGCCCTCATATGGAACGCCGAATTTCCGCATGGAATGTTCCACCAGAAGTCAACAGAGCACATTATAAATGATGGTCAGCGAGATGAGGTTTCATGGTATCCCTTTACAAATGGGGAACAAATTAATATATTAATCCCTGCCAAAGAAAGACGTACATTCCTGACCCCCATATAATGCCAACAGGAAATTGGAGGTTACTGAAGGTGATCTTGAGAAACAATCCTAAGGTCAAGATAACATATACGTCATAGTACAGCAAATGCTAAATGTATATCTGTGGGGAAAAAAAACAAAGTTTACACTGGCTGGTATTTAACACATAAGTGAATACTAAATATAATAGCACACAGATATTAATACTGGCAATTTAGTTAAGTTGCCATATTCTAATTCAAGAGTCTCCATGAAAAGCATTTTTACTGTGTTAGAGTTGACAGAGTTTGACAGTGTTGACAAATTTATACTTTCTCCAGGAAGGAAATTAAAGAAAACTCCTCCATGGTTTCACATGTCTCAGAGCATGACTTCGGAGGCCACGATTAAGGGTAGGGAATGTTCAACAGGCCAGGCAAGTATAATACTTTGTAATACATAATTAAATAAGACCAGTGTCAGGAAGTCAGGGGAAAGGTAATATCTTATAGCTGCTTTATAAAACAAGGCCCTGCAGGGATAATTTTTTTAGATCCACCATTCATAAAATGTTCAAAGGCGAATTCTCGCAAAGAAATAAATCCAAAAAAAAAAAAAGTCAAGACTTTGCCATGGTGTTACCTGCACTAGACTGTAAAATCACTGGGCGTTTGTAAGTGCGTGAACTGCACACTGTAACGACTGAACGTGTGCGTACAAGTGTGTCGTGTCATTTCTAGAGGTCCTTGCAATCTCGCCTCTGTGCTTGAGGGAGAGGGTAGCTAAGGGAATTACAATGCAACACTGCGGTGCATTTTACATTTCAGAGATCGTTACTGAGGGAATGGCTCTACACAAACACTCAACATAAACACATACCTAAAGTGTATAACAGCATAAGTAGTAAAAACTCTTTCCAACCATAATGGCCCCGGGAACACAGCCACAAGCAAGCATTCTTCTACTATCCAATCAGGATGAGGCAGAAATTTAACATGCAACCCTGTGATGGAACAGAGACCAGGAAAATGACAGACACTGCACATAATTACCTGCAGGGATGATTCATCATTTGGAGATTCTGCGTCTATTGTGGTCGATTATAAACTAAACACACTAAAGCCTGCCAGACCATAATCCAACTCCTACTCAATTTGCAGATGCAGACCTATGTCTTCGAGCTTAAATTTAAAATCGGTCATTGCGACGATATCGGACGGTCGCTCTGGATAGAATTTTGTTGCCATTGGGAATCACTACTGAGTTAAACAGTGATCATGAAATATGTACAAATGTATAGTGAAAACACCAGATACAGGCAGGCATACAGACAGACAGATAGACAATCAGACTGATTGATTGATTGATTGATTGATTGATTGATTGATTAAGCTATTAGTTGAGTTCTCCCCAAATGAGCTTGATGGGCCGAATGGCTTCCTCTCATTTGTAAATTTATGTTCTTATATAAATAAATGATGGGCTGGCTCCCATCCAGGGTTGTTCCCTGCCTTGTGCCCATTGCTTCCGGGATAGGCTCCGGACCCCCCGCGACCCAGTAGGATAAGCGGGTTGGAAAATGGATGGATGGATGGATAAATAAATGAACGAACGAATGAATAAATGAATGAACACAGAAAATCTAATACCTCTGAGTGATTCAAACCTAAAGGTCAAACTTAATATGAGGGTAAAACACACTATTCCTGTAGGGGCCGGTTTGGGTCCAGCCCTAGGCGGTATAGGCAGGCTGCCAGCGGACCTCGGGCCGCTAGGGGCCCCCTCAATGCGCCACACTGAATCACGGCCAAAGAACCAAAAAGAAAAAGTCATCCAAAGGCCTCCAGTGCCACATTTTCCAAATGTCACCGAATGAGCGGATCAGTCTAAACCGTCAGCAGTTTTCGAATCCCTCCGTTTAAATCCGCTGCTCAAACCAAAGCCGTATAGCTGTTCAAACCATGCTTTATATCATTTAGGCTTCTCATTAAAGTCAGCCACTTCAGGGCTGACACAAGCGCCACATTTCGGGTTAAAAGCGTTACTAGTTTTTGACTGTTTATAAACGGCTTTTATCACATCAAACATCAATGCGCACTTGTGCCGAAAATGTTCCCTGAATAGCTACTATTCACAATCTAACTTTTCAGAAGGAAAATAAAATATGTATCGCATTGTGTATTAGGAGTTTCTCATACAGTTACTGCTGCAGCCATTACTGGTTGTTTTTTTTCGTGTCAGGAACTCAATCCCAGCTCGATTCAGATGAAATCGCTGGCAGGTGAACATTCTTATGCTGTAAGCAAGGGCATCAGTTATAATCTTGGAGCAAAGTCATGGTCTTGGTTCGAGAAAATCCACCTGCTTCTTACTCAGCGATGTGCAATTGTGAGTGAAAACAAAAGGCCTCTTCAGCCTGTTTATGGTGCCTTCCAGGTATGGCTTTGATGACGAGTGTTTGTTGGTGGTAAAGCTCCTCAGAGATGATTGAGATTCTGCAGTAGATGTACTACTGGAGGAGCCCCCATGGTTTAATGGAGTATTCAGCGCCCCCAATCTGCCGGAGCAGGCAGACACAAATCATGAATCCGTTTTGTGGCGAACCATTCTGATATAATGAACTTCTAATGAAAAGTTTATGCATTGTTTGGCAATTAATTGCTTCTTTTTGTGGTAGCGCCAACTTGTGTGGAAAGGGGGTGGGGGGGGGGGGTGGGGGGGGACACACAGAGAAACCAGATTAAATTTCATAAAGAGTAGGTTTGTTGGAAACAGAAATCTGTATCTGTATTTCTCTGTAGGGCTGATCTATCTATCACCTGAAAAGTGGGTGGAGATGGATGGGGGTGCCCAGGGGGGCGACGAGGTGCCGTAATGCCCAGCTGGTGGCGAGAACTCCGGTGGTGCAGATAAGGGCGAGTTAGTGCCTCAAAAGTGCACGACGATGGGATTTTCTGCCGGTGAAGTTTTCTAGCGCTTCCGCCTGAGTTGCGGATAGTATTTACATTCCAGCCGTGCATGGCCACATAAAACTCAGAAAAAGAATACTTGTTATCAAGACAGATTTCTCAGCTAACCTATCTTGAGCTACCAGGGGGAGTTGTGATTACAACTGGAGGACACATTACGGCCATTTCAGCGATAATTGCACATGAGAAATTGTTGAGCGACCAACAATCCGATTTCACAGGCCCGTGCTGTGGATATTAACCAGGCGCCTCAAATGACTCAATGGGGGTCTTCTGACCTGCATCGCCGCTTCCTGCATATACTCTCTCACCATCCTGTCAACATTTGGTCTTTTAAATGTACATAGCTTCACCTGAATATCTACGCGCCAGTCGGAAATGACACTTGAGAGCTCTCCACAGTGGGACTGAATCTGCGCTTTTAACGTGAGTACAGTGATTAAACATGGGAGGAAAGTGGACATGATGTACCAAACCAAGAGCACGCTTGTAACACGACTGTGACATTCCGAATCTCTGCACGGAGGTGAAATGCATGATGGTCCTTCAGACTGGGAAAACCGCGTGTTCGCTCAAAATGCTGGATGAGGTCACTGTAGCAGGCCTGAGAGCAGCTCACACCCTCGCTGCAGTTCAGGCTCCCATAATGCCACAGCATGGATATGGAATTAATACGTACGAGCAAAAGAGGGAGTCATGTTATGACATCATGTCTGAAACAGTGTTTCCTGGGAAAAAAAAAAAAAAGATCAAGTAAACTCCCTATAATACACAAGAAAGAAAGGTTTCAAAAAGGTTTCAGGGAAAACACTCTTGCAAAATCTTAAACATAGGAACATGTATATTGTGCACAAATGTGATCTACAAACACTGTCAACAATTACACATGAAGCCAAATCATACAGAAAAACTGAAGGTCTGATTTGCCTTATTCCACAATTAAATCTACCCGTTCCAGTGTAGGGATGAATTGTTCATTACAATTATATTTACGCTGACAATAAGGCAAAAATGTACTTTTTCCTTTTCACACTTTGACTACCTTTTTATCAGAATTCAGGCCTGGTTAATGGTTAACGATTTCAGTTCTTCCTGGTCTTAATGTGGACTATTACCTCAAAATTACTCAGCCGTGCTCAGTGTTGAAAATCACTCACGCGGCCGTCACTCTACAAAAGATGCACGCGGCCGCGTTCATCCGCTGAGGGTAACGTCTCCTTCCTGATTGTTGTTTTGTTTTTGTCCCCCATGCAAAATGTCAGGTTTGTCACCGGCAGTGAGGAGTACAGCAACTAAAGTCACAATGGCAGCCCAGTCCTGAGAAAAATCATTTTTTAGTAATCTTTTATGAAATAGAGGCAGTCCTCGGCTTAAGAACATCTGATTTGGGGACTGCGTGTACCTAGTGTTTTTACCGGCTATGAAATTTAAATATGTAAATATACAACTTTGTTTTTACGTATCAGTTTTCTTCCAATGATGTGGAAAAATGCATGTTATTATTATTATTATTATTATTCATAATATTAGTAGTAGTAGGAGGATCAGTGGTAGTAGCTTTGTATGTATTTGGCACAGTTTACTGCTAGCCTTAGCCATGCTTTCTTACACGGAGTAGTTAATTTCATTCTACCACTGCACGGCCCCTCCAGGTACCGCAAGGCAAAAGAGTATTCAGCTAATCAGCAGGAACTCACCAGAGTACTGTCACTGCCTGAACCATTAGCTGACAATCTTTCAGTTAATCTCCTCAATCTTCCCCCTTATTTCCTTCGCCGTTTGTCACCATCCCTCCGCCGCAATCACTAACTTACAGGGCATCAAGAAAATAGAGGTTACATGCTTGACTTCTCAAGGAAATGAAGTTTGATGATTGGAGATCAAAGGTCTCTACGGTGGATTCCAGAAGCACAGGCGGGCGAGTAGAAACAAGCACAGGCCATTAATTCTTTTTCCTTTCTGAGAATTTTTTTTTTTTTTACAAGTTTCCACTTTCCTCCCGACGAGTCATTTAAGCTGTTTCAGGAGTTTGTTAGCTTGATTGGTCATTTAATTGGTTTAACAGAACATTGGCTCAAATTTTCTTCAGTCAAACGTCCTTCGCTTGTCAATTCACTCTTGAAATCTAAGAATAGCACAATCATTAACCACAAAATAAAGTACTCTCTGCAGGACTAACTCAGACAAACGAGGGAAGCAGTGCTAGCTGATGTTAAAGGTGTATTTTCGGATTTGGGTAAAGGCTTTAACTGAGATTCAGGTAAAAAAAAAAAAAAAAACACTGAAATGAGAAGAGGTTGGCATTTAAAAATGTTGCATCCAATCTAAAGTACAACATTTTAATACAAACTTATCCATTTCGCCATGTGATTGCATGAGTAATTAGATCACCCTAAATTAATTAGCCTGCCTCAAATAATAGGCATACCCAATAATAATTATTTTCAGAGCATATTTCTTTAGTTCTCTCTCTCATGTATTTTAATGTTTTAAGTTTTCCAAGCACAAAAACCCAGCTATTAAGAAATTAAATTGAAAAAACGAACAGGATTGCTTGTGCCACCAAATGCTGAACGATAATGCCAACCAGATGTGAGGTTCATGGCAATAATGAGTGAATTAATCTTCACTTGCCTGAAAAATAAATGTGAAAAACAGGAATCCTTTATTTTCTAATTTCATAAATAGGACGGCAGCATTATTGCTATGGTGATCTGGTTACCAATAGATACAGCTTCAGCCTTCAACCTCTGGTACCACGCGTCTCCGCTTCAGATTATCTAAGATATTCTACTCTTCAGATGAGGCCAAAACAGTTTTCACTTCTTCCACCGAGGTTGTAAAATGAGAACAGATTTTTCCATAAAGTGTGACATCCCAAGGACGACAGCCGCTCTCCATTATCACAAAACATATTGTGAGGCAGGGGAGGCAGAACCAGCCAGGTATTCTTAATGTCTCCAGTCCTACTGAGGGACTCTGTTGGTCTCACTTCCACTAAAAACAAAATATGGGGAAGCGGAGCTGCAGTAAGAGCCTTTGTGCAGCATTACTGAGACACGCTAAAGCCAGTGTGTGACTCGGCAGCGTAGAACTCGAATGACTGGATAGTCGCTGCTTTAAATCCCATGGTCGGCAGGGTGATGTCACCGTTGGTCCCTTGAGGAAGACTCTCAGTTACTAGAGGGACCAGCTACAGGGTCTCTTTGGATAAACGCATCTGATAAATTAAATGAAATATATAATACTGAAGTAGACAAAGCTATACTGTTATAAAGTAAGAGTGTGTGTGTGTGTGTGTGTGTGTACACTAGTGGCCAAAATTGTGGAAACACCTAGTATTTTTGGCATTATGCTTTAAAAATGACTACACAAATATTGGCGGTAATGTCTATAAACAATCAAAAATGTTTTCAAATATCAAACACTGGACAGTTAAACGGATAACTGGAGTAATTGCATGGAATAAAGTTCTGTAATCTCTAGAAATTGGAAATGTTTCCACAATTTTGGCCACTAGTGTATATATATTACAATAATGTTTACATATTGCTATCATGGGGTCTCCCGACTCCGGTCCTGCAGAGCTACTGTCCGGTAGGTTTTCTGTCCTCCATGGCTTCTGATGAACCACACCTGATCTCATGTAATGACCAGGAACAGCTGTGGCTTAAGTGAAACCAGGTAGGATAGAAAACGTACCGGTCAGTAGCTCTCCAGGACCGGAGTCGGAGACCCTCGCATTAGAGTAACCGGACTGCCAGGCAGATTTAATACGGCTTTGTGTGTACGCTCTTCTGTATGCACTGCAGCGTAATAGCGGCTCTGCCTCACACTGAGAGGGCAGACCCATCTGTTAAGGCCACGGCGGCCCGTTGCTCCACTGCCCTTTCAGCATCCCCTGCCGTAGAGGCAGTTCGAGCGGCAGGGTGCCTCAGAGGCCACAGGTGGGATCGACTCTCTTCCGGCGCAGCTTTCAGGAAACGCTAAACTAGCAAGACGCGTGAAGTCATGTCTGAGCCGTTCAGGGAAGGAGATGCAAAGGACATGCAGCAGGACCGTCTCCAGGCTGCTCTTTCTACTCCCCCCCCCCCCCAGTTCTCCTTCATCGTTATTTTTTCACATCAGAAGAGCTTCTATTTGATGCTGAGGACGCCCGACCGCATTCATATTCTGCAGGCGTGCCGAGGCGCGCCGAGAAAACACCCATGAGCTGAATCGGGCCGATGCGCGGATCTAGGGAATCTTCCATCGATTAATCCATCATGCATTTTCATTGATCGATTTTATTTTTTTTATCTATCCTTCCCGTGTCAGCGGTCCATCTTTAACAGCACTCTGCAGGTCAGTCCATTGAATATCAATGGATCTCTGCCGAAAATCCCCCGGGTTTAAAAGAAAAGGTCCATTAAGGCAGATGATCGGTAAAAACAAAGTTTCCATAATACCTTTCAGATAATTGCTTGTAGTTCAACTGCTGAATACATGTAAAGGCACGCTTTAATACACCGTCATTTAATAAAGTCTGGACTCACCCGCGCTCATTCTTAAAAGGCACAGAAAAGCAATTACACTCAACAAATAGCTCCCCCCTCACGGGAATTCTCGCATTCATCCTGGGGAAGGCAGATTAAATTCCTATCACACCTGCATGAATCATGAGATCCCTTTGCACCGATATATATCTTAACCTCGGTTAATTATCACGATCGATACCCAAGATTCAGCAGGCGGACAAAATAATACTGAGCCAAGCGCCTGTGTCTGCATCCGCGGACAATGGATCACCGCATCGCGCCGTCGTTTCCCCTCTAAAGATATCGTTTGGCATAAAAACAACCGTTTGTCTCTTGTAAGTGAGAGGAAATAAATTACAGAGTAAATTTGCCAGTAAAACAGGACAAAGCATATCGATGGCAACACGGCGGCATTTATCTCAGTTGTGTGTCTCCACCTTAGATACCCACAATTCATTTCAGCAAATTTGTTGCACTGCGTGTAATTCATTTAGTAAGAAGGTAGCACCCTGAAATCAGGACTTTTACCAATCAAAATATTCTAAAACATCTACAGCTGCAGACCCTGCCCACTACACTGTATCTACACTGTATCACTGTATCAATTCATCCTCACGTTGGAGTAGTAGGTGAGCACTCCATACTTTGAAGCACAACTTTGCCTCTTTCATGCTTATTTGTACTATCACCTAGGTATTTATATAACTTTCTCTCTATTAGTTTATCAGCAGTGCATGGCTTTCATATTCCACCGGCAAACTTGCATATCTAAAATATAAAACCATCATCTAGCTCCTTAAGTGAACTGAGGAACCATAGCATTCTGGTCTGGGATAACAAATTTTCTTTATGTTGATTTTCACCTTCTCTGTCCATCTCGGGGTGTCCCGTTGCGGTCCTCGGGAACCCACTGTCAGTCCATGATTTTGCTCCCACCCACCTCTGAGAGCAAAAAAAAATGTGGACTGTCCGGCAAGGAGCTGGGAGGGAGCAAAAATGTGGACTGTCTGGCAGGGAGTTGGGAGGGAGCAAAAATGTGGACTGACTGGCAGGGAACTGGGAGGGAGCAAAAATGTGGACTGACTGACAGGGAGCTGGGAAGGAGCAAAAATGTGGACTGACTGGCAGGGAACTGGGAGGGAGCAAAAATGTGGACTGACTGGCAGGGAGCTGTGAGGGAGCAAAAACGTGGACCGACTGTGGGTCCCCGAGGACCCGGTTGGGAAACACTGGTCTAACTGAAGCATTTGCACATTTCATTTCCTCTTCAAAGGGTGACCTGCTGATGTATGATACACAGTAACTCAAATTCGAAACATTTCCTTTCTGGAAGGCAGGTTTGATAGTTTACCATTTGAAATGTGCCCAGTTTCCTCTTTTATGCAATTTATCCCACCGCCTCACTTGCTCTGAATAACAGATTGTTTGTCATTCAGGCAGAATTGGAGATGACTATAACTTCTGAAAACACTGAGCTTGTCAAAATCTTCTTTTTTGTATAACTGGTTCCTTTATTTTGTATCAATACTCCTCGCTAACAGAAATACCAATGTTTATCCAAGAAGCTGATACAAAGCCTAAGACTGGATATATATGGATGTACTTTATCAATAAGCAGTTATCCAAGATCTAATGTGATTATTAGCGATTCTGTTACAACTGGGGTGTGGTTGGTCGATTTCACCTCAGGGGCGTATTGGTGTGAATTTTAAATCTTATTTCTGTTCCTGAGATAGGAATGCCTATGCTTGTGTTTGTGCTGTACATGACATCAGGACGCCTTGTTTACATAAAACAACAAAAGAACTCACCCAGTCGGTTATCCAATATCCCAAAATCCAGCGAGTATTTCACAACGTGATAGTTGTTCCACACATACAGCAAATTGTCTCTTGGATTGTAATCCACAGCTGCGATATACTGGTAGGAGTTTGGGAAGGGAATGTCGAGGTAACCCTCCTTGCTGTGCTCCGTGCTGTAGATGTAATCAATCTTATTCCCCGTGGCTTCGTTGTCATCATCTTCGTAGACCGTCTTCACCACGTAGAGGTTTCCGCATATCATGAAGGCGTTGGAGGCAGATCGCTTGTCATACGATGTCTCCCAGGTGCCTTCGATGCGTAGGGTGTACGGATTTAACTGGCTAATAACGATCTTGCCATTATTCTGTTCCGTGGCATAGATCACCCACAGTCCATTCTCGTCCACCGCGAGGTCGATATCCGATTTACCCCCCCAGCGGTAGGGCGAGGTGTCGTGGTAGTTGGCGCTGGCAATGATGGCCTCGCCGCTCTTGATACGTGTGCGGAGGTCGTACTTGACGATGTTGCGCGTGCGCTCCTTGTTGAAGAACAGCGCCCCATCGTACACCACGAAGCCCGTCCCGTCCACGCGGTGGGGCAGTTTGTACGTGGTGGTGGGTCTGCCAGCGATGAAGTCCTCCTTGGACGAGTACTCCGTCAGCGTGTCCGTCCTGTAGGGGGTCCACGGCATGTAGTAGATCTTGTCCGATGCTTGCAGTGGGTCTTTGCACCAAGCTCCAGATTGATGGTCAGACTCGAACAGGTGCTCGCTCTGGTACACTCCCCTCAACAGGCCCGGACACAGGAAAACTGAAGAGTCAAGATTAACGAGAGACAATAGGGAAACAAGAAAATAAAACACAATAAATAACTTGATATACAGTATGGGATATCCTTAGACAGTGACATGTTACTAATCGTTTCAGTTGCAATTTCTGAATTTATTTTCCTCTTTCCGGAATAGCACGCTTTTCATTTCTGTCACGGCTGATGGTGACACCCACTTGTGAACCTGAACACGGCTGATTTATGCACAGACATATAGTGCGTTTTAGCATACTTTGAATCCGCACAGTCTTTTCTGCGCACATAGAGGTGACTGATTGCTGATTATGGAAAACAAAGGCCCTACCAGACCATAAAAAGTCCTCTTTCCATTTAATGGCTGCTACATTATCTGAAAAAAAAGTATTGTGTTACAAAATAAATCCATCACAAACCAAACCAATTAGCTCTCGTTCTTTTACGTTCCTTCCCATAATCTGGCGGCCTTTACCGTACATGTTGGGAAATTATTCCCTTGCATGAGACTTAAAACCTTCCCTTTTGGGTGGGGGGGGGGTGTGTAAATAAATAATGGATTTAAATTTGAAAGGCATTACTATATAATACCTCACCCTGAATGACATCAGTCTATCAAGTGGATTGCGTTCAAGACATACCTCATTAACGGTATTACTAGAAGCATACAGACATCATTCTTTTGTGTTAAATGAGTCAGGCCACATTGCAAAAAAAAAAAAAAAAACATATGTACACTCAGCATGACAGCAAATGACATAGTGTGAAAATGAAGGCTTGAGATCATGACATCACGCCTATAATACACGGAGCGTGTCTCCCGGGTTGGATGTGAATGATGGGGAAAGTGGACATGCTTGGTTTGGGGGACATGCGAGATGTTTCCAGGCAATCGCACTGTAGCCATCACTTCCAGGTACGGAGATTGAACACTTGGCCAGGTTTTATTCGCTCCTGGGGACAAAAGTATTTTAATGCTCAGTAATACAAAAAAAAAGTCAAAGAAATAATTTTCTGAAAGGCCACTGGCAGGTGATTATTTATCGAAAAATAGTTAAGTAAACAGATAGACAGACAGACTAAAATCATATTTTATGCAGTTGGCTATTTGGTGAAGTGATCCGATCCTGGCACATCGCTCCTGGGTTTAACACGAGAGACTTGAACCTGTAAGTTCAGAAAGCATAGGCATACTCCATTAATGCAGCACTTCTGTAAATCTATAAAGACAGAGTGAAACAGCAACGCCACACAGACGGGGGCTCTGCGGACACGCATCGAGTGGCACCAGACAGACGAGTCACAATTACGGAAAACCAGGGTCGAGACATCGCTGCAACGTGAGAGCCGAGCCCACGTGGCACCGTACAGCGGCGAAATGAGCGTGGTCAGTAGCACTGGGCGCGTGTTATGCGACGGGATGGTGATGGGATATGGGATCGGGACGCGGCAGCACGAAAGCGCAGCCCCCTGAGTGCATTAGCGGTTCGCAGTGCGTGTGATAAGCACTTGTCAATACCGCATGGATGGCAGGGGGGCTCTCTCGCTATCTGCCCCCAGCCGGGATTGTCTGGAGGTTACGACTATCTCGGAGATCATTACTGTCTGGGCTGCATGGCTCCCGGAGCACAATTACAGAGACGGCGGCTTTTCGGGCTGCGCGATTGATTATTTAGGACAGCGCGCTAAGCGTTTTCATTAAATAAATAAGTAAGTAAGTAAATTAAAAAACAAACACACACGTACACACAGACATACAGTACACACGGTACCTCGCCTGAGACGCTTAAATGTACACAAAGAGTCAGGTGATTAAAACATGGGCGATGAGTTCAAGGCAATCCGGAGATCAGACCTCAAAATAAAGTGTATAGCTGTATATACGGTTTTCGTCTCTTCTCGAACGTTCCGCTACCATTCAATTAAGCCAACGCGGCCAGAAAATATTATCAGCGTGGCCGCCATGGTGAGACAGCTGGCCATAGCTGAGAATAATTAACTGTGAACCTCAGCAGTGCAAATAGGGGGAAAAAAAAACACTGAACCACAAGGAGTGACAGAGCTAATTGGAATTCCATACTATGTGTCATAAAACATTTAATGTCTGAATCATATATATATATGCGGAGGAGCGTATAATTGGAAAGGCATTGAATTACCTTTTTGTTCCACTTCTATGTTAGGCATTGGGGAGACAAGAGGAAGAGAGAGAAGAAAGAATAGATTAATGATGCGACAACGGTACCCTTTCAGGTCAAAATAATATGTATCATATTTTACCCACAACCTTGAGAAAATGGTCAGACGATCCTTTGGAGCAATAGATGATGTAATTATATAAACTGTGGAGAAAACTGTGATAAAACACGAGGAATAAATAAGGATGAGATAATGAGAGGCTGTTTATATGCGATTCCCGACCTGCTCAGTGAAGCAGCACTGTAAATCAAAGGGATGCAGCGTCCAGACACGGAGCATAGCTGGAATTTAAGGGTCAGTAATGACAACAGGGAAATGCACCCATACTTCCACGAGGCCAGCGGTGTCCCATTCAGATGCTGGAGGTAACTGCAATTCAATTCCGAGTTCCATTCTGAGCATGTCTGCTAGAAGAAGGAATTTCCATTGCAAATGGTTCCTCTCGAGTCCTCAAACACACACCTTGCTGCAGCACGCTAAATTTATTACAATTATTGCATATTTATTTATTTTATTTTTTTGCAAGCCAGCCAAAAGAAAATAAGTTAACCAGCTTTTTTTCCCCCATGATTCAAAAGACCCAGCTGACAAACCGTCATCAGTCTCATTGATACCTCAGGAACGTCATCAACACTCTACACGTCTTATGATCTGTGTCATGGTTTCATACGTCATCAGGGTGGGGAAATTTAAAGTTGTTTGTAGTCTCTGGCTAATTGAAATGAAATACACTGTATAATATGCAATATTCTTCACTGAATACAATGAATCTCATTTAAAGGAGATCTGAGAACCGTATGGGGGGGGGGGGGGGTGTCATGTACTGTATATGGTACATTGTTGGGACCAAATGTCCCCACAATGTGATAAAAACCTGCAACCTTTTACCTGGCAGGGCTACTTTTTCGGTCTCCACATGGAGATACTTAATTTTATAAAAATCAGTGACTGCGATGAAAAAAGTAACAATGCCAAAAGTCTCATATTTTGTTTGTTTACTTGTGGTTAAGGTTAGGGCTGGGTAGGGTCTGTTGGGATTAGGGCTTTCCTCATAGAAATGAATCCCCACGATGCGAGTCCCCACAATGATATGAGTACAGGTGTGTGTGTGTGTTTGTAAACATCCAAGATGGCCCAAGGAAAGTAGATTAGAATTAGCATCCCTCATTGAATATCATCATTGTTTAATGTGTGTGTTTAGGATTTATTCAATACGACTTCTTTATCCATCTTAAGAAAATATGTATAACAATGTAAAAAGTAACAAATCGACCTCTGATGACCTTTGGGGCATGAGGCATGCAGACAAAGAGGCAGCCATCCAAATCTAAGTTTTAAACAGTTACACATATGAACAGCTTCATATGCACCTTTTTAACATCAACACACAGCATACGACAGTTCTGTTTTCTTAGAACGGCGTAGATGTATTTCATGGAGAGATGCAGTGCGTGTTTGCCGATACCAATCTCTGTATGTTTGCATAGTCAGCACCACACATGTGCGCGTGTGAACGTAGCTGGCCTGAACTGTCAGGTGAAAAAACGTTTAATTTGAGCGATGATGTTTTGTGAAAACACTGGAGTCCGGAAAAGTTGGGCTGTGACCCGTCAAAGGGCCCCCATTGCCCAGCGGCCCTTGCAAGTTTACACACCGCATACCAGTGTCAAAAACAGATAATAATCCAGCCTAATTTTTACATTCTTCATAATAAATTTGGACCTTTGCCCATTCTGATTACAGATGACTGAACATGAAGTTCTGACCTTAAGTTCTCCAAACATTTGTATTCCGCGTAGCTGTTTAAGAAGAAATACAAGACACGTTCAACACACACACGTTCCCTAGAAAAATGAAACGGCTTGATTAATCCTTTTGCAGAGAGGTCATGGGGAAACACCAGGATAGATATTGTTTTTCTTAAATAATCCATTTCATTCCATGGCGATTAATGGGCTCGTAATTATTTTATCTCCCTTTTGAAAAGACCCAAGCTACGTCGTCGAGTAAACTGACGCACATTACGTCATGTACTTGGCTTTTTAAGGCGGCCAAAAATAAATTACAGCGATCGGAAGGCTGAACTTTCGATAATCTCCCTCGTCGCTATACCGGCTGCAGCCGGAGATTTCAGATTGGAGCGATTTATCACTTCGAACGGGACCTTTCATGATGGCAGAGAGGCATTAACTACTGTTTGGAGAGACATTCATTGAAGCTTCCCCTCCTTAACATCCCTAAATTGGACCTCAGTGATCATATAAAATACACCGTAATGGAACAATGGGGCACGGTAATTCCAGGCAGGGGCATTGTCACTCATAAAAGAGTGTCCCAGACATTCCGTTCCGTTTCCCTTCCTCTGTACGTGATTCACATCAACATAATAATGCAACAATCTATAGGCAAATCCTCAAATACAATGGGTGACGGCGTCTAAATGGTTTTATTCCTTGTCTTGCTGGCACGCTGCAATAAGCTACAATTGCCTGCCGTTCTAACCTAATTTTTAATATTTCTCTCAATCAAATCAGTCATCCACAGCTGGGGTCAAATTTACATTCCCCAGTCAGTTTGAAGTGATTTGTGTCCCTCCAGCTAACATAACCGGGGGGGGGGGTTGGATGCAGGTCATAAGACAGGAGACACCCGGGAAGATTTGCCAGTCAATCACAGGACTCGGACACACATGATCACGAGCAATTTAAAGGCACAATGGAAGGAAACAGCAGTTCATGGATTAACAATGTAGAGATACAATGCTAACCACTGAGGCACTGCACTGCACATTATTATTATTATTATTATTAGCAGATGCTTAGCAGACATTTTTCTTGAAAGCACCTACACAGCTGTTCTGTTAACCAATCACCTTTCCCAAAGTGGTCAGTGAAAGCCACTCCCACAGCCAGTGAGTTTCCATCACATGACCGCCCCTGCCTCTTCCCATAGGTGCGGTCCTGCATTCGGCCGCATCTGCCCGGCGACCGCGGTGATGTCATCGCCGGAGCACATTATCTAATCACGGCTAATTGGGGAACATATTTATCTGAATCTGTGAGGAAATTGTGAATAGATTTCCTATCCTAAATTAATTACTTAATTACCCAAATCAGAAGGTTTAATAGCATAAGCCCAGGGGTATGAGGGGTTATAACTGCAATTTCTGTCAATGGAGCGATTGCTAACGCTCAGAGGCGCTGATTATTCAGGGAAGGGACCGAGTGAGAGGTACACCGGTTTGGACTGCAGCCAGCAAAACACGAGGGACATCAGGACACCGGCCAAATGAGCTAAAATAGATAAATAAGGCCCATTTCATGCAAGATGGCCAGCGGAGCCATGGAGCATTAATAATGTAGCTGCATTCTCTAATTGCACCTTAATATCCACAGGCATCGCCTTACAGATAAATATGGATGCTGCCGGACGCCACGATGTCAGCGTCAAGCAAACCGACAAGATCCGATACGTATCGCCGTGCCTGAATAAGCTGGAAGTCGGCTGAAGTACAAAGCGGACCCAGCTATCTAACGCGCCACTTCAGAAACAAGGGCGGCTGCAAACACGACAAAATACGAACAACAGCTGACCGTCTGCATTCCGAACAGACCCTGCTGGCACGTATTTTGTAACATTATTCAGCACTGTCATATCACCAAATCGTAATTTAAGCTTAATTTCTTCAACTAGAGGTTGCTTGGTATACGCCAAATGATAACTACTGAAGTTTTTGAGATGCTTTACCAATCTGGGGGCAGGTAACTAGGGGCGGGCTAATTTATTTCGGGATCCCTAGGGCGACACTCAGGTGCCTCTGATTTTACTAACGGCTACATTTTCCCCAAGTGGGGCGGGGCTCTGATGTTTAATGAGGCCCTAGCCTATAGCCTACGGTAGCATGCGCAGTAATCTACCCCTGTAGCTATCAAACTGGTTCAGGTCATCCTCCTCTGCGGTGCACATCCGTTGCCCCGCACCAGCAGTCCCAAACCTCTGTTCCCGTCACTTTCAGATCCTTCTGTGGCAGAAAAAAGTTGATTAGTCAACTGATCTTAAAGTCAATACGGAGTGGAAGCAGGAGCGCTTAAGGTGAAAAATTAGGTTCGTCCATCCATCTATAAAATGTATCCAGTACAGCGTCACGAAGACCCTAGAGCCAGGAATCAGAAAGGCACAAGAGAGGGGACACTGCTCAGGATGGCAATTGATTGCTGGGCACACAGTGACACCCTGGGAAACTCGGAGACATGGGGACACCCTGAAACACTCACACGCACGGCCAGGATGAAGGATGTAGTGATCAGGCAGGGAGTCCTTGAGGAGAGCTTTGGGAACCATTGACCTAAACTGAAATGTCAGTTTTTATTCAAAGCAATGAAGGTTTCTATGGATCAATGCAGAGGCAATGAAACATCACGGCAGCAACCTACACCGAGCTGTAATGATTCTACATGATCGACCCAGCATTTGTTTTTCCTTTCCCACTGTGAGAATCGCAGGCAGCCCTCTACAATTCCCAGTGAGCATTTTTGCCATCATATACGGTATTCT
This sequence comes from Paramormyrops kingsleyae, assembly GCF_048594095.1. Classification (NCBI taxonomy): domain Eukaryota; kingdom Metazoa; phylum Chordata; class Actinopteri; order Osteoglossiformes; family Mormyridae; genus Paramormyrops; species Paramormyrops kingsleyae. The sequence goes on along the minus strand of NC_132821.1, from coordinate 29,678,738 downwards.
TTACAGTTCTGTAGCACCGAGGGTTCATGGGAAAATGAGTATGGAAAATGGAAGGTAAGAGTCATGCCTTGAACTGCAGAAGTCACATGAGTTACTAGAAGGAATGGTGCTGGGTGTCTTTACTGACATCAGAAAACTACATTATACTTCAGGAAGTGACACAGATAAGATCAGTAACATCCTGGGCTTCTGTTTGATACACTGACATTGTGCAGAGATCAACAAAATTAAATTAATGTCATTTTTGAGCAAACTTCCATTTCAAACCGGAAGAAATTCTGCATATCTGCGCTGCTGTTTGCCTGCACCAAACATTTATGGGTTTTGAGGCAAAAAAAACGTTTGTGAAAATGTAACAATATATAAATAATTAAATGCGACGATTGAATCGGTATATTTTCATCACCACGCAAAATTTTATAACAGAGGCCATGGATTTTCGACTTAGAAATACAAAATATTTAATACACAGAGGCATAAATTATAAAGACACTTCACAGATGCAAAACTTATCTCCAAAAGTCCATTTGACACCTTGTAGGACTGAATGTCACAGAACAATCTGATAAGAAAGCCATGAATTCTGCTGGAGGGAATCTTCAGACTTAGCTGCCAGCCACTAGCCGCTTGGCGCTCATCACGCCCTCCTCCATCCACTTATCAATTCTCTGCATGTGTCCATGGCTACGGTCCATATTAATTCGAACGACAGAATATTTAATAAATGTGTCCTTAAAGGTAATTTACGGTGCCATAATTGAATGTCTAATCAGTTCGGCATATCTATCTGTTTCTGTGGAGATAACTGGCATACATACGTAGGGAGGTTAGGAGGACAGATGAATCACATTGAATTAGCAGTTACGTTGGTCACCATCTGCCGTGCCGTATCTGCCGGGGCACCGCTGCCCGCGGTGAGCTGATATTCCGATCACGCTCGGGGAACTCATGTTCAGTCATAGTATAGATATCCATCCATCCATTCATCCATCCGTCCATCCTTGTTCTCCTGGCATGATTTTTATCCAGGTATTGTTTATTTTTGTTGGTGGGGGGTACCGGGCGGGGGCTGGAGCACTGCATCATAATAATAATAATAATAATAATAATAATAATAATGATAATAATAATATGTTGACCATCTAGGATCCCAGCCTTGCTCCTTATACAGCCAGAGGATAGATAAAAATTGTGTGACATGATTATTATTAGTTTTTATTCATAAATGATGAAGGAAATCAGAAATGTACGGGATAACAACTGCATGCATTGCTATGCGCGCTATTGTAAGGGTCCTGCCATATAATTAGATGAATATGATTCGCATTAAGAGGATCTTATTTCATGCTGTCAGAGAGCAGCCGACACGCTGCCAGCGCACTGCATCGTCACTGTACAGAGAGCAGCCGGCACGCTGCCAGCGCACTGCATCGTCACTGTACAGAGAGCAGCCGGCACGCTGCCAGCGCACTGCATCGTCACTGTACAGAGAGCAGCCGGCACGCTGCCAGCGCACTGCATCGTCACTGTACAGAGAGCAGCCGGCACGCTGACAGCGCACTGCATCGTCACTGCAGACTCCGGCGGCTTGGCTACCGTGGAGACCTTGCTTTGGTGATTAAAAGAAAAGCAGTTTCCTTTTTTCTGGGGCTGCATGTTACTGACCGGAATCCTAATGAAGGTCCGCATGAGAAAGACGGGCAGGATGTCAGTGGTCAGTGGGGTGCTGTGATGTCCCCCGGCCGGCCTGTTCCGTCTCCTCCTTAAGCTAAGCCCGCGTGTAACACTCAGAACAGCATTCTGAACGAGGCATTCTTCACTTCAAGAGACCATAAATACTGCAAAGGCTGCTAATTTACCTATCCGGCTGAATTTTTTATTCATAAACCCTCAGATTTGTTGGCAGACAGTATGAATTGTTTTTATTAGGCTGCACATTTTTATTGGGCTGCACATATTACATATTTCATATCACATTTATTAGCCTTTTTATTAAGTCATTTGTCCCAGCTGACTAATTGTATCAAATACAAATTAGTTCCATTCAACTTTCGGTCCTTAGGGGGGGGCAAAGCCAGTGACAACTAAGTCTTAATTCTGTCTACCACAAATCCTTTATATATTTAAAGACCAAAGCGATTCTTTTTATAGTCATAATCATATTTCACTATTAGTATCAACTAAATACTAAATGTGTCTCCTTGTTACTTTTTAGTAGTTTGTCCTGGTTGAGGAGGGAAAGCAAGCCAGATGTTTTGCCTTTTCACATGCAGGAAATGAACGAAAGTGCAAATGAGCAAACAAACATTAGAAACATTAGAAAGTCATGTCATTCCCGAGAACCACACAGTCATTTACAGAGCGAACATTTTTATCCAAAACAATGTACAATTTTTTTATTGTTTCTTTTTTTTTTTCTTCTTCTTCAAACGGTCCCTGGATCACTGGGTGGTTAAGGGCTTTGCTCAAGAGCCCAATGGTGACATCACTCTGTAGACCTAGGGATTTGATCTGACAACCATCTGATCACAGGCACGGCACCATAACCCCCTGAGTCACACAGCACCCCTCTATGTAGACTGGCTCTGTTCTATACCTTTACGTCATGTACATTCTTGCAGTGGGCTGCTTCACTGACGACTGCATCGCGCTCCATGCTGAGCGAGACCAAATGCGCCATTTCACATACACAATAATGCACTTGGCAACCAAAGCTGACTCTGACTTTAGCTACAGGAAGTCCATGTCCTCTTACTGGGCCGGGGTTGTGCTGCATGTCTCAACACAATATGGTATATATGAGGCCTCATGCAACAGAGTTACGATTTCATGTAGCGCTTGCTATAAAGTCAGCTAAATGAAGAGCGCCAGGATACGCAAAGCAAACAAACAAGTCCGGCATGATGAAACATATCCTGCGCCAGCCAATAACTGTCAAATAAACTGTGCGGTTTTAAATCAGCTCCAGGTCTGACCCTAGAGAGGTCCATTTACTCTTTTTTTTCTGGAAACTCTTAAAGTGGGAGGGTGAGGTTCTGTTCGCTCGATCCGTCCGTGGACGATCTGCCTTCTACCAAGCTTTCTGGGCACGATGCACAAATTATGGCTAGTATCTACTGCAGGCGTGGCTGGTCCCATACAGAAAGGGCCGCTGTGTGTGCGGGTTTTTGCTGCAACTCCCTAATTAGATTACTAATTAGAGGACTGATTGGCTGAATAGTCCTCACACCTGGGTTTGAACAGCTGACCTAAAGGTTATCCCAAAAACCTGCATACACACCGGCCCTCTGCGGATAGGATTTCCCCCCTACACTCATTCTCTGCCTGTCTTCCAGCTTCCCTGCATCTTCTATAAGACCCGATTTGCTCATAAAATGTCCAAAATTCCACTGCCATTGCATGTCTTCTGCGATCTCAGTCAATAACCGAATCCGCCCGGAATCAGCTACCCTCGTTCACGGTTTTCGGAGCAGTGTGACACCGCTTCTGTGAGAGCACCAATCGGCTCAGTACGTCAGACCATGCCGGCTTGTCTTTGTGGCTGTATATTTATGTTCTTTTATTAAAGTCATATGATGGAGGCACAGTACAAAATTGCAGGCATTCCGACAGAATTCTGTACAAACAAACCGAGTGTCCAATTCCTTAGTTCCGTTTCTCACACAAACACATGTTGAGCAGACGAAATAAAAGGCCTTGAATCCAAAGAAAATATGCATATCGCCATGCGTGGCAGGAACAGTAATAAAAATGTGGACATTTTCTGCATATTTAATATGATGCAATATAAAATTATGAAAATTATTTGATCCGTATGTCGTATGCTCAATTTACAGCATTTAAGGTACCAAACATAAGCTGAAACCAAAGAGCATGTTTCCTCTCAGCAGCCGCTTTAGCTATCGACGTATAACGGAAATAAAGAAAACGATACGTACTGTAAGGGACACATTCGTACTGGACCTCCAGGTACTTGTATGTTCCAGGGCAAGGATCCGGAAACACGTCGGGTCCAGCGACTACGGCGCACTGCGTCCGGTTATTGCATCTGAAATCAAGAGGAAAAAGAACAAGGTTATTTACAAGCAGGTACAAGTCAGGTCCAGAATAGACAAAAAATAAAAAACCAGGAAGGACAGTATCTGTCATCCATCTCCCAACTGCAAATCCCAGTCAGGGTCAAGCGGAAAACAGCTACATTTGAAGGAGAATTATTTCCATTTTCTGAGTAGCAATGGCTTGCAAAGTAGTGAAGATATGATTTGTGTTTTTCATAGACATGACTGGGAGGTTAATGAGGCTGGGGGGCAAGGGGGGGGTCAAATACCTCCCTTTGCTTTCTGTATGCATTTGGTGCATGGTCTGCTCATGCCATTGGTGTGTGTGTGTGTGTGTGTTAGTGTGTGTGCGCATCAACATGTCTGCTTGTTTGTTTGCCTGTGTGTTTGTGTGCATCCTGTCCTGGGCATTCCCCAGCTATATGCCCTATTCGGTCGGCGTCTCTCCTTACCACCCAGATAAGAAAAAATTAGGTTGACTAATTTCTAGGAGAATCATTACCCCACCTTCCGTTATTTAAAAAAAAAATAATAATGTCAAGCATGTCCCCACTAAATATTGTAATAAGAGAACAAGAGGCAGACTAAATTCTGCTACTATCTTGGATTTCCTGAGACACGAATTTGCTTATTGTCAGGATGTCAAGTGATATTGAATACAATAAGGCCGTCAAAGCACCAGCCTTTAATAAAACCATTTTATCTTCTGATACATTAATACAATCACAGGGCAGGTTAAACACTATGCTGGCAATAAAGAAGTTTTGTTCTACGTCGCTAATTAAGAACTGCGTACACGCGTCAGGATAAATTAGACAAAGTGCATTGCGATTTTTATAGTCCCAAAAGACAAGCCTGATTAATTAACAATTATCATTAGAGTTTAAACAAGACAGTTACTAATTTTCAAAAAACCAGGTCATTTTCAGAAAAGTTAAAATATATGTGCTAAAAAGTTTTCTAGTGGTTGGCCGATAATAGCCCATTTTATTTCAGCATTTTTCCGTCGCCCTAAAAAGACGGGCATCAGGGAGATTACACTTCACTATGGGCTACTTAGCGTAGCTATTGAAAGAGGCAGAGCTGAACTTTAAAACGTTTCTTCTATGTACGCGCATCGTGTTTTTTTTTTTTTTTTTTAAACTCCAGTGTTAATGTTAAACAGGTGCCTCCATCAAATGTCAGATTATTCTAACGCTAATATTCATCTATTTCCTTTGAAGCATTTATGCTCAGCGTTTTTTTTCCCCCTTCCAGTTTCATTCTGCCTTCCACGCTCCCCCTCCCGCCCCCGTCCCTGTCAGATAAAGAACAGCAGACGTCAGATGTGGCACAATGAGCAAGACATCTGTAAGCACAAAATGCAATCACTGCTTGTCCAAAAAAAAAAAAAGAAAAAGGAGAATCGCAGGGTCCGGACGGGGAGCGGCTTTTGCAGACACCGGATCCGCCTGTTAATGAGAGAGATTTATCTGGCCAGCTATCTGTGCCGTGCGCTAATTACTGCGCCCGCTGCTCCCTGCGTGTGCATTTCACAGAGGGGCCATCCTGCACCAACCTCCCCGGCCTATAGCGCCTCATTCAGCGGGAGATATCGATAGCCTGCGCTGTATTTAACTAAACACGCATTCCGGTGAGGAATCCGATCGCTTGTGGGCATAGAGTCACGGAAGCGAGCCCCCTCCTTCTGATTTCAGCCGTCTCTCACGTGCTGATGGCGGAGGCGGAGAGGCGCCCCAAGACGTTAGAGAAACACCGGCTGATCGGCAGAAGGTTTGGGATCTTGATACTTCTCCAGGGGCTGCATTTCGTCCCCTTACGGAAGGGAAGGGATTTCAGTCTCTGTCAGTAATAACCGCAGTTCAGAAAGCCCGTCTTTTTGGTGGTTTTAAAATGTGCATGCAGACACTTTGAAAAACAAATAGATAAATAAAAATGATGCATGAACGAATAAAGAAATAGACAGATAAATACAAAAATTGACGAACAAACGAATAAATAGATAAACAAACAAATAAACAACACAGTCCCTATACATTTGTGGGTCCCCGTCTTCAATTACGGCTGAACATCACCGTGACAGCTTTCCGTTTTAAAGCTTCCCCAAGGTGAAAGAGAAGCGTTCACTCCCCTGAGTTCTCCAGTCTGACATCTAAACACAAAGACCCGATTTCTCAGGATTAGACGCAGCCCAGAATTTACGTTAGTTTAAGAATTAAACCACGGCTATTTAGGTTAAATTAAGATGATAGACATAATTATATGACTGCCCAAAGGGTAAAAAGAAACGCGCAAACAAGTTTAGCAATGCTATTTTTTCCCAATGTGACTATATGATTTTACCAGAAGACACAGCCCAAAAACACTGCAAACAAAGGGAAAATTTATAAAACTAATAATTAGTCTGTCAATAATCACAGCGGCGCAAGTAAAAACAATAATACATTGTGTGGCGGAGCAAGTCAACAAAAGATATGCAGTGTTTGCTTATACAGCGGTTCCATATCTACTCCCTCTGTACAGATACAAATAGGGTCGTTTTCCCATTAAAATTTACTCATTTGTATGCTTAAAATGGGGAGTCATAGCCGCCCGCAGAAAGGGAGACGGCCTATATGAAACGTACTCCATCGGAACGTCATAGGACATGGCGCGATTCCAGAGCACTGCAGTCAATTAGAGGCATAAACATACACGTTTCCTAGTATGGTATGTTTGGGAATAATGGGGCACTTTGTGCACTGATGAATGTAGGCAGTATTCTGAAAGAGATTGCACTCATTGGGTCCTCTGGGTTGCGCTGACTGATTAAACAAATGTGTTGGGAAGAAATTACAGGGGAAGGAATACATAGCGGTCCTGTGTCTGGGCTTTGAAGAACATCAAAGAGCATCCATGGTACAGACAGCATGGTAAGGATGAGTTATTCCATGGAAAGACAAAGACACAAGTCACTGGGAAATTTAAAAAAAAAAAAAAATCTGCTCAAATCACAGCTTAAACAAGGCGGTGTTTAAGAATAACTTCCTACCCGTATCAAGGCATTTTAAAACAAACACTGACCAGCAAAGGGCATTTTGTGCCTTGGGAGATGCTAACAGAGTATAGATCCCCGCTACAGGAACAAGAAAAGTTTTCATTTTAATTCCCCACATGCTCTTTGCCTAATTCCTCAGTTCACACCCTCATTTCTCCAACAACATCCCCCTTTCTGCCCCTGTAATTAATAAACATGCTTGAAAACGCTGCTACATTCACTGCAATGTGTGTGTATATGTATATATGTACAAACACACACACACACACACACACACACAGACACACACATGCAGACACACACACACACTAACACAGACACACATACAGACACTCACTCACACACACACACACAGAAACACACACACACACACATGCAGACACACACACACTAACACAGACACAGACACACATACAGACACTCACTCACACACACACACAGAAACACGCACACACACACACAGACACACATACAGACACAGACACTCACTCACACACACAGACACACAGACACACGCACACACACACACAGACACACATACAGACACAGACACTCACTCACACACACAGACACACAGAGACACATGCACACACACACACACACACAGACACACATGCACACACACACACACACACACACATGCACACACACACACACAGACACACATGCACACATGCACACACACACACATGCACACACACACACACACACAGACACACAGACACACATACACACAGAAACAGCCATATCCTCCTGAGACCCCACCCATTCATTTATATCCATTGTAGTGGACAATTTGTTTTTGCATCTATCTTTTCACTGATGTAAGGAAACATATTTATTCCTGTTGTACACTAAAGAGGACATGCTGTGAAATTAAAAATAAAAATAAATTTGAAAAAATCTAAATTGTAAGATGTTTTATTTCCTCCAAAGACAAAAAACTTAAAATTGAAGGACACTTTTTTTCCTTGGGTCTCAGGAGGATATATATAAAAACAGTACCAGTCAAAGGTGTTTACATACACTAACATTTTACACATTTGCATGCTGCTCACTTAACATTTGCTAAAAATACACTCATTTTTCTTTGCTAACAAATAAATGTACAGTATGTTCACCATTTGAGTACCTTCATTAGCAAGAAAATGTCATATCATTGATTCATCAAAGTAACCTCCTCTAGCAGTTATAACAGTAGAAAAAAATTGAGGCATTCTGAGGGACTTTAAATACTGCTCTGTTTCATGGGATGAAAAAGTTAATGAGTGCATTTAAAGTTAAAGGACAGCCTAGACTATACCATCACCACACAACCAGTTAATAGCATGTCGGGCATGCACTGTTACATACTTTTTTCCATGATATAAAGGAAACTTGTATTATTTGACTTATATTTTCATTTATAGTTGTTCACTCACAACGTGATGAATACCCGTTTTTTTCCCTTATGGGGACCAGTTTCCTAACCCTAACCCTAGCTCAATTAAATAAAAATTGAATTAGGGTTAATGAAAAATGAAAAAACTAAAAATGCAAAAACTCTCGTATTTTGCTTGGTTACTTATGGTTATGGTTAGGGCTGGGTAGGGGTTAAGGTTGTCATAGTTAGCATTAGCATTTTCCCATAGAAATGAATGAGTGTGTGTGTGTGTGTGTGTGTGTGTGTGTGTGTGTATATGTCATATGGAGAGCAGAAGCTGGTTCTGTCCCAGAGCCGTGCAGACCATTCCGCTTCATCCTTCATTGCTGTTTTCTTTCTGTCTGTCCTGTACCCCTCCTTGTCCCTCACAATCACCGAGCACCGCCAGACCATCTCTTTCATCTCTCCCTTTTCCATTTCTCTATACCTTTTGTGGCATCTTTGGGACCCACTTTGCTAACCCTCCCCATTCACACACAGGCGCAGAAAAAGGAAAAAAAGAAAAGTTTACTTCCCTTAAGCTGCAACAGTGCACTAGTTTAGTGGGAAGAAGGAAGATGGTTTAAAAATTGTGCAGCCTCTGATTTCCTTGTGGGCGTTTTACCTGCCCTGGAGGACGTACGTCAACCATGACCACAATGGAGATACAAACAGAATTACTGTGCCTGATGTTGCCTGAACCACAACAAAAGAGATATGATTACCCTTCCTCCATTAGCCGACATCTTTAAGCTTGTCTGAAGCTATAACAAAAGGGAGAGATCTCCACCGATTCCCCAGCCGGGGTGGAGATGATCGCTTTCTTTGCGTGATCGAGTTGCCCCTTATCCGATTTTTTTTTTGAGGCTGGAGATACGAGAAGCCCAAGACAGTGTGATTTTCACAAAGACGCGTCCAGCAGAAGACAAAGGGATGAAGGCAGAGCCCCGAGGAGCTACGCAGCCTAGCTGAGGATCTGGAGTGTAACTAATGCGTGACTTTTCCACAACACGGAGCAGCATCAGGGGGAAAGAAAGAAAACCCTTCCGGATGTTTCATCGCTCTTCCTTCCCTCTGAGCGGTTGGTCGTGTCAGAGAGCCAGTGTGCTGCACTTCTTTTAGGTGCCTTCTCAAAGATTAGGTGCTTGACCGGACTGCGTATCTGGCAAATCCGATGCCCTCTCCGGCCCAAAGCCTTCTGATCACATGACTACAGGCATCTCCACAGTATACTCCGCCATTACTCGGTCCGTAAAGCTTTCTCGTGGACTTGCAGCAAAGTATGCGAGTGCTCTGGTATCTTTCAACTAATACTCTGACTGTAGATAAACAGCTGAAATGTCAGGAATGAGCAACAGAGTAAACAAGAATAAGGCAAACATGAAGCCCAATACACCATCCCTTACGTCCTGCCCCGGAAATATGGAATGCGTTTTAGGCACTAGTCAGTGACCGGCAGTTACAGAATCTATCCACACTTCCATTGCCTATTACATACTGACCTAAAATGGTTTAAAATGGCTTCTCAGTTATAGATCAGCTTGTTCTGTGTTTATATGTTCCACAAGATGTTCCACAAGAATATGTTTACTGCTTGGCTTGTACATAATCAGAAGTGAAACTTATTTGGCATTCGCACTCTAAACAGCTCAGCCTTTTTAAAAATACTTCAACTCCCCGAGCCTGGACTTGCGTCGTTGAACCAAAAAACAAAGAACAGGACACTAAATTGATGATGGATGACGTGCGGAGTACAGTGAAGAGGTGACAAAGGTGTCACCGGCACCTCAAAACTGTTTTGTTTTAATTGCCGGAAAAGAGGTTGTTACCACTGTAGTTCATTTGCACCTGCAGACAGGTGTGATTACCGGCGGGGTCTATTGGCTGTGGATTGACGAGTCCGTGTGTGTTCAAGGTGTGCGGTTCGAAAACTGCATAGGAGGTTTGGTGAGTATATAACACTTATTAATAAATGGGACCCCTTGCCTTTTCCAAAAGTGCAAAAAGAGTGACATGCAAGTCTATATTAAAATATTACAAAGTCTAAATAGGGTATTTTTGTACTTGTGTGCAATTTTAGAGGCCCACAATTTACATTGATTTGAAGGCCTGTTTTTTTTTTTTTTTTTTAATTACAAGCCATATTTTGGAAGCTAGACCATATGCATGATTATACAAACAAATATTGATCATTCTTTTGCTTTCGAAGACAGATGAAGTGACTGATATCATTGTTGGAATACAGCATTCTGTTGTACTTTGTTGTCGAGGTAAACCTCAAAAAAGAGATTGATTTCTAACTGGCCTGAGTCAACTATTATAATTAACATCAAATAAAATGTAAGCAAAAAATAGCTGAATGCCACATATTTGACTACCTGATCTCACGGTCCACTCACCATTCAAGTTTTCGTGGAGGTTTAAAATGCATTTTGTTTAAATTCTGCACAATCATAAAGTTTTCTGCAATCTTGTAAATAAAATAGATCAATTTCATATTTACTTTACATATATTTACATATTTACTTTCTCAAAGAATTTCCCCATTGTGGGATTAATAAAGTCTAATCTAATCTAATCTAATCTAATCTAATCTTGTGAAAATGAACAAAATAGATTTTCCTCTACAGATCTGTTAGATTACAGTCGCATGAGTTTTGCGTATCAAGCACAAGGACACAATGTACGTCGAGCTCCGCTGTGTAGGTGATGTGCGCTTTCCAAACACTCCACTTCTGGTTCAGAAGATTTAAAGCCAGTTTTCTCTGCACTGTCAAATCTTAATTACTCACCCGAAGTTTAACATTTAAAGCAAATGAATCATGTTCATCCAATAACATAATATAAATACCACGCTGGAAACTAAACCGGACGACCAGCAGTCAATGACCCTTTCGCTAATTTAGAGCTCTTGAAAAGATTAAGAGGCACTTTTATGTAAGTTCAAAAAGACAGGAGGAGGAAAAAAAAAAAAACTCGACTCCCACATCGCATTCCACGGGGGAGGAGATGATGCGGTCGACGTTGAAATGAAAGACCCCCTCTTCAGAGGTCCAGCTAGGCTCATATAAATCCACATAAGATCAGCTGGAGATAAAGGCGCCTAATGCCGCAACTGCAGAGGTGGGGCTTGTATTCGGTAATAAAGAAACTCCGCGCTTCACCCTATACGGCCATTACTCTGAGTGGGGGCCGGGTGACCTGGTAAATTAGTCAGGACTAGTGGGGGCAGCCAGTGTGGCACGGAGCGATGCTAGATTCCAGGGACTAATTAATTAGATTTGCAATTAGAGGGAAACAAAAAAATGATAAATTACTGACAGAGAGGGCTACCCACTGGAAAGCATTATGGGTAGTTGAGAGAATGAGATATGAGTAAAACTCGTCTCGCGCTGATGGTGGTAAATAGGAAGGTCGTCACAGGGTGGGGGCGCGATGCGTCTGGGAGACAGAGCTGCCCCCCCCCTTCACACACTTCATCGCAGTAGCTGCCTTTCAAAACACAGGCGTGTGTGTACAACCGTGTCTGCCTATGTGCGTGTGTGTGCGTGCACGAGCGTGTCAGCCTGTGTGTATGTATGAGCGAGTCTGCCTGTTCGTGTGTGTACTGTATGTATGTGTGTGTGTGTGTCAGTGTTTGCACGTGTGTACCAGCATGTCTGCCTGTCTGTGACTGTGTTTGCACGTGTGTACCAGCATGTCTGCCTGTCTGTGACTGTGTTTGCACGTGTGTACCAGCATGTCTGCCTGTCTGTGACTGTGTTTTCACGTGTGTACCAGCATGTCTGCCTGCCTGTGACTGTGTTTTCACGTGTGTACCAGCATGTCTGCCTGTCTGTGACTGTGTTTGCACGTGTGTACCAGCATGTCTGCCTGTCTGTGACTGTGTTTGCACGTGTGTACCAGCATGTCTGCCTGTCTGTGACTGTGTTTTCACGTGTGTACCAGCATGTCTGCCTGTCTGTGACTGTGTTTGCACGTGTGTACCAGCATGTCTGCCTGTCTGTGACTGTGTTTGCACGTGTGTACCAGCATGTCTGCCTGTCTGTGACTGTGTTTGCACGTGTGTACCAGCATGTCTGCCTGTCTGTGACTGTGTTTGCACGTGTGTACCAGCATGTCTGCCTGTCTGTGACTGTGTTTGCACGTGTGTACCAGCATGTCTGCCTGTCTGTGACTGTGTTTGCACGTGTGTACCAGCATGTCTGCCTGTCTGTGACTGTGTTTGCACGTGTATACCGGCATGTCTGCCTGTCTGTGACTGTGTCTGCACGTGTGTACCGGCATGTCTGCCTGTCTGTGACTGTGTTTGCACGTGTGTACCGGCATGTCTGCCTGTCTGTGACTGTGTTTGCACGTGTGTACCGGCATGTCTGCCTGTCTGTGACTGTGTTTGCACCTGTGTACCAGCATGTCTGCCTGTGTGTGTGTGTGTCAGGGACACTGTTCCCATTCTCGCTCCCCCCTGTAAGAATTTAGCGGCTAAAATTAGCCCCGATATATTTCACTGATTGCGGTGACCTTCTCAAGAGACCTTCTCAAAATCAGAGCCGCTGCGCCAAACTCCACTCTCCGCCCGCCGTGCCCGGCAAGCTCATGAATTTCATCCTCTTGCTGATAAAATGGCGGCATGAACGCTGATGGAGGGGGGGGGGGGGGAATAAAATTGCTTCAGCCTTTTCTGCTGAAAAAAGACCTGTTTGTTCCACACAATAACCGAGAGCCCTGTGAAGCCATACAGCTTATTTCTTAAAAAGTGCACGCGGAGTCACAAATAAAAATAAAAATAACATTCTCGGCTCTAAGGCGGCCCCTTTTCATCGCGTCAGAGCTTGGAAATCTTGAAAGGAACACACAATAAATCCTAATATACTTGATACCAGACACACACAATCCGGTGAGACCTTACGCACATATTTTACTTCCCTTCTAGGTAACCATAGAAACCCCATAGAAATGTCCAATTCCGGGGAAGAACCCTTCCTGATTCCTTGCACATTCCTTTGCTGTCTCTGGAAGCAGTAATGGCCTATTAGCCTCACATCCCAACATACGCGACATCAGAAAACTCTGCCAATTTTAGCCCGTTAACTAATAATTGTGTGTGTGTGTGTGGTGGGGGGGGGGGGGTTAACTGCACTTGCAGATGAGCAAATAGTAGCTGAAAACACGTACATGTTAAGATGAAAAAAGACACTTATCTGGGGGACAGCAGTGCATACGCAGACACAGTAAACAAGCACATGTCTGTCCTGTATTGACCCATTCAACCCTATTGTCATTTATTCTGCTCCCTATGAATAAATTATCTGTTTGATCCTGTTATGGCCTAACTGGCCTCAGCATGAGCCTTTCTAGACCTGCTCCATGTTGACAGAGATCTATTAGCCCTTTAACTCACATTCCTGTACATGCAAAAATACATCAAAGACAATAACTGCACTTAATAGCACGTGGGATATTCATCTAGTTACGGAAACTGCATCCGCAAATACATCAGTAAAATCGCAATGATTTACATTGACACATCAAAGAAGCTAAATAGAATTTAAATTAATTGAAGGATGCGGGTCTGTGAGGCGATGTGAAGCCATATGCATACGTATGACATCAGCACGGAGCTTTATGGTGCCTGTAGGACAGCTGTGTGCTGTGTGGCTAGCTTTCTTCATAAGCGCTAACGATGTGAGATTATTGTTTAGGGGCCACAGAGCAGTCATTAAGTCCCCGCTTTTTAAAAAGATGATGAAATTACTGAGCGCAGGCTGGAGCGGGGCACTCTCAAAACAGCGTTCCCGTTTAAGATCACCGTCTCCCAGTGCGCCGGCGGTCGCGCGCTTGAAGTTTCGGCAACGCAAATTTATGCAAACGAGGCAGAGGAAATGCAAGCGAGACAGTCTGGAGGACACGGAAAAAAAGATGGGAGCAGACTATCGGGAGGCTCCTTCCAGCCGAGGGCCAGGACGAGGGGCACGGCGCCGCCCGGCACTGCTACGGCAAGTGACAGAATGAGTGTGACATCGAGCCCCACACAGCCGCACGCTCCTCCTGCCCCTGTCACCACCGTCACCACACGCCCGCCATCGAGGCTCAACACATTTCAGGGACCGCTCTAAAGAGAACCGATTTATGCAAATCCTAAAAAAAAAAGACATGAAATTAAGGTTAATGAACACCTGCATAAAAACGATAGCCAATCAAATCCAGTTGTCATAAGGTTGAAAATCAGAACAAAAGGAACAAAAGCACAATTACTGCAGAGCTCTGTTTGGCAAGAGATCAACAGATCATTGCTACTAATTAATTGGCAGATTTAAAGCCTTGCATGACATCCATGACAATAGCTCTGCCTACAGGACGTAATAAAAGCAAAATCTGTGTGTGTCCTTGTAAGCGCATCCTTTTGGGATGCAGTAAACAGATTTGCTCTAAGGTTTGCTTTACAGTACTGGAACAAGATCATTTGATTATAATTTTTGTGTGACGGAGAATCGAAAGCAGGATCAGACAGTCCCTAGAGCTGTTGGGGGTTAAGGACCTTATTCAATGAAGAAATGACTCTGCCGACCTGGGGATCTGAGCCAGTAACCTTCCGATCCGATCCTAACCTGCTTAGCCACACAACGAACCCCCAGCAGATCTGGGCCAGAACCGAACCCGGCACTGAAATCCACAGCCCTGTCACAATATCGAGATCTTTGGAACTCGCTAACACACGATAGCCACAATGTCTTTGGGTATCTTGAAGGTGGCCTGGGGGGGGGGCTGAGGCGTGACCTGGCTCACACACAGGCGCAAGTGGCTATTTTTATTGACAGTTTCCTGCATGGCCCTAATTACGGCGCCGAGCCGAACCGACAGGGAGGCCCGCCGGGCTCAGCGGGGCGACTTCCCCCGGTGGTACCGGCTTCCCAGGATCGCTGCAGCTCTATGTAGGCCAGCGCCATGTTTGGCCTAATTCGGCGCCGGGGGAGAGCAGAACTGACACTCTTTGCGTTCTGCGCAGGGAGCTCGGCGTGGAAAAGCGGAATCGCTTGGTATGGCTGCTGGTTATAAGATAAGTTATAAGATACATCCTGAGAGGCTAACGGCTCCCTCCGAGTCGCCGGCCCCCGTGTCTCCCCCACAACATACCGCGCGCGTTACTGGCAGTGAAAAAACAGTCTAAAATAAAACCTTATACCATTTATCCATCTCCCCCAGCCACTCAGGCAACAGAGCACCACATCGATATACTGCTTCAAAAATAAACGCTCCGATCTGAGAGCATGGCACACCAAGGCGTTACAAGAAAGGCATCATCGGCCGCATGTGTGGCGTGAGAGCCGGCCCCGAGTGTGGGCACAGCGAAGCGGAGCAGCCTACTCATGCCCGCATGTGACGCGCTGCCTCGTCCAGCCCGCCCCCAGCTGCCAGGGATATTTATACATTTCAGTCGTTATATTTATGGGCCGTGTGAAACGTTCCCAGGGTTCTGTCTGTACTTCGGCTGAACTGAAGGTAGTAACTTTTTATCAAATTCCAAAATATTACATTATTAGAATTACAATACAGAAGGTATATAACAAGGCAAAAACATCATTGTTACTATAATAATAAAAATAATTATAATAATACAGGTTGTTGTTATTATTGTCGTTATTGTTGTTGGTGTCATCATCAGCTTCATAATCATCATGATTAAAGATGGCATGATGACCTCAAAACTCCAGAGTTGGGGGTTCGAATCCCTCTGTTTGTCGATGTGTGTGTGTCATGTATATATTACATTGTGGGGACAAAATGTCCTCACAATGAAGAAAAAAACTTTTTTATTTTTACATTGTGGGGACCATTTTTTCGGTCCCCACAAGACAGCACTCAAATTTTAACTTAAAAGTTTTGTATTTTTGTTTGGTTAATTATGGTTATGGTTAGGGCTGGGTAGGGGTTAGAAATGAAGGCACGGCCCCCACAAAGACATGAATACGCATGCGGGGTTTATCGCTGCCTGTCCTCTCGGCTGGTTGGGGTAGGATCTGTACCACCGTGTGACAATGCCCAGGTTCCATGCTTGGAAGATGGAAAGATGATAATTACATCGTTTTATTAGCTGGTTGGGCTTTTTACCATGAGTTGTACAGAGTAGTGAGGAATCGCTTAGAATGAGTAAATCATAGGGTTAGGCAGATTTTCACTGACCTCCAGAAGACTTGGTGAGCGACAGAAACAACAAAGAAAACATCTGCCGCTTTGAAGTTGTTCTGTTTTTCAAGTGCATTGCATCTTCTGTAGTTTATAATATTTATCTTGCATGAAACATAAATGTCCTCAACAGCAGACCCACATTAAATAGTTGACTCTGCAAACTGCACAGCTTGGCAGCCTACGGATGATTATTTTTCGATAAGGATGCCAGATTAAATACCGATTATGTCATTTCGTCTCAAAACTAGGGATTTAAAAATGAAAATAATGTGTTAGAGTCTCGGGCGCGCGGAAGTGAGGCAATTAGCTTGTGCTAGCAACTAACCTCCTGTATGGTGTCACCGCGCGTCCGTGCGCGCAAACCTGTCATTTAGTCATTTTGCACGCCAATCATCCCGCGCCAAGCAGACCAGAAAATTGTCATGACCATTTGAAGATAAAAAAAATATTAAAATCGATCAGACGCCCACTGGCGTGAAATAAAAAAAAATAAAAAATTAAAATCTAAAATAAATAAACGATTCATCCATTCAGTTTGTTACCTATAGATGAAAACACACCAGCATCCTAGTAAAGCATCAGTGTACCATTGTTTATCTTTTGCATTAATCATTCTTGTTATCCTTTAAAGTAGGTAATGCTTGCCTGGGCAAAGTCCATATTTAACTTGGGATCACACATCATCCTACAAATTCTTTTCAGTTCTGCTATTGTTATATGAGCAGCACGGTGGCTTAATGAGAGATCCTGGGTTCCGTTCCTCTCCTGCCCATCTGCTTGAGTGCGATTCACACATCCGTGTGAAGCTTCCCCCAGCTCCCCCGGCTTCTCCTCACAGTCCAGAGCTGTGAATCGAGGTCTCTGAGCTGACCTTGGTGAGGGTACGTGCCCTGTGATGTGCTGGCAGCTCCTTCAGGGCGCGCCCTGCGACGGGGCCCAGGCACATTGTCATCCTACGCTGCAGGGAGTATTGTAAGGTACACAGGAATACTAGCATAGGTGTGAGTATTGATAAGATACAGAGCAGGTTACTGCTTTAAGTGAGGATGTCTGTTAAATACAGGAGTTCTGCCACAAACTTCCCTCGTACTATAGCAGATTCACTAAAAAAATGTAACCAGTAATCTTCCCTGCGATATCCACATTTTCAATGACAGTTTCATTGTCATTAATCTATTCATTATGTGGTAAAAATATATTATGTAACCAAAGAGCAGAATTTCCAAAACTCACTCAGCCAGAGGGATGTGTTTTTGAGAAGATTTCTGTGGTTTTAGTAAATTTCGGAAATTTAACGAAAGTTCTTGGTTGGGTTACGTGACGACCGGATAAGTCGCCGTCCCCAATACTGCAACATAGGATGATGAGCCTGACTTTAGGTCACTGGTGGTCTGACCTCAAATACAACAACACAAGGACTATGTGAGTATTGGAAATTTGCTGTTCAATTTTATTTTTAATAAATTTTTTCCAGACAGTGACAGTCTCCGGAGGGCCCTAAGTCTCTTTTTCACAAAGATGTACAAAACTGGGGACAGCTGTGTGACGACGCTTATCACTTGGGAAAAAAACAAAGAAAAACCATTTTTAGGGAAACTTCAAAATGGCGTGAGGTGGCATTTATGCAGAGGGGTGGGGGCCGCTCTGAGCGTACTTAATGGCATTTGTAATGTTATTTGATTACATTTGTTACTCATATTGCGGACAAATGCCATGACATTTCGACAGAAACCAGGCCTTAATTTCAGGCACGTTAACATGTTACTGCACGCATCTACCGGTGGCATTTTTTACATAAATCCAAAAGTTTCAAAGGATAATAAAAAAAAAAATGCATTTTATCAATTAGAAAAAACTTAATTTCTCTTTTTCAATAAGGGGAAATTGCCACACAGGGGAGACAATTAGTAACCTGACAAAATGATTTCATTCCAGTCAGTAAATTTTTCCTTAGTAAAGATTAGACAACTTAAGATAAAACATTCAGCAAATATTGGTTAACCCCTAGAAAGAAAGTTAGGAATAAACAAGTAATATTAATGAAGAGACTTGAGGATAAAGCAACTTTTTTTTACTGAAGGTCGTTAATTGGGCTTCTTCTGGATGCTGTTATTTAAATTTCTGCTAGAGGTCGTTAATTGTTTTTGACCTCCATGGTTCAGGAATGTGACAGACATGACAGAAGTCTAAAATCCACAAAAACCATGGTACAGATTTTCAAAGGGATTGAAACCAAGTCTACAGGTACAAAAGCAGTTCTGAAAGCAAGGTGATCTCCACCTCACGCTATGGGGAATCTTCAGCATCATAAATCAGAACCCAACTTCGACGTGGCGGATTAGCGATCCACGGTGAAACACCGTACGACTCCTTAGCAGTGTACGAAGAAAAACACAGGGGAAATACCAAAGTCAGAAATAGCTAAAAAAAAAATTAAAAATGATAGCTTTGTTAATCATTACGAGGGAATATAGTTTTGGTTCATCAGTACTAAACGAATCCTATTAGGAAATTGAAAATTCATAGATTTACAATCAAACACAAAATTATACACATATGTTAGCAGTAGGATCTTTCATTTTTTTTTGCCAAGCGCAAAAAAAACAAGCGCAACTCAGAGAAAACACAGCGACCCTGGTTTCAACCGGCGGCGTGTGAGATGGCGGTGAGCCACTTCACACCCTCAAACGCGATGCCCGTCAGCCTCTCCTCCATCACTGTCAGCTCGGGGGAGACTCGGGCGACACTGAAACCGGAGACGGCGAGTCAGAGAGAGCAGCTGCCAAAGTGTGGTGCTCACAGGTGAGCGGACAGGTCCCCCCCCGGCAGGACCCTGGCAGTCTGATTCCGGCCCCTAGGGGGCGCCGTGGCTGCCGGGGATGTACCGGTTCCGCCATCCTTCTCAGTCTCGGGGACAGGTGGTGCTGGCAAGGGTGCCGGTGGCCAGTGGAAGTCACTGCGCCAACAGGGAGGAAAGGGGGGGCTGGGATAGGCTGGCCCAGAGCCCTGCATTCATGTTCCATTTAGGCCATTGATAAAAAATAAGGGGGTCAGGGAGAGAAAAGTCGGAGCGGGGAAGGGAGGGAGAGAGGGAGAGAGAGAGAGAGAGAGAAGGAGTGACGATCTTTGAATGGCTGACTCAGGCCCTCGCTGGAAGCCTTCCCAGACGAACAGCTTGAGTCTCCGTTGGACTGGGACGAGGGCGGCGAGTTGGGTCTCCTCCTCCAGGAGGAGATCTCCTCTGCGCGCACAACATGGGCCACGGCGAGGAACGACAACACTTCAAAACACGCGGCGGTGATGCGCATCTGCTCGTCCCGGCGCCAGGGAACATGGCGTGGACTCGTGAATAAATGATGAGCGCCCAGGGAAGAGAGAGCCTTCGGATTTATACACGTACCACCACATGGCGTTCCTACAACAGCGATCCGAGCCCTAAATTATACATTACAATTATACCTCAAAACAGCTAAAGAGTTTACGTGATTATATGTAGACAGACGTATACTATCTCGAGGCAGCTTCCCGCCATACACTCAGCAGGCCAGTGTACATACAATCAAAGCAGCTAGCGAACTTTCCCCGAGTTTTAACACACTTATCCTTGCTATTTAATTTTGTACTTGAATGATCGGCAAAATGGTAACAGAAGCTAACATGACGCCGAAGCTGAACTTCAGTAAACTGGTGGGCCTGTCATCGTGGGGTGATGCTCCCACACATGAACATGAGCGGCAAGCGATGTAGCGGATGTGAACCGGGTGAGAACCCCCCCCGCCCGCCAATTTTTCAAAAAGGCAGCGCAGGAGGTCAGCATGGATCGCGAGTCAAGGCAGTGTTAATGCTGACTGATTAAGCTCAAACGGATGAATCACACAATGAATCTCGCACCCCCATTTCCGAAGACAAAATGAGTCTGCCTCATACTCGCTTTGTATGCATTTACTTACATACACATGTAAACAGTCCTGCCACTGCATAAAACTCCTGTCCTGCTGAACTGTCATTGTGATGTTGTGCGACTGAACCGATGAACCAAAACAGCAATAGAACTGCTTAAAGGGGGGGGGGGGGGGGGCACTGGGCATATTATTAATCACTGCAGAGGTGCACTGCATCCTGTCTGGGCTTCCTGAGTACTACAATATGGCAGTGCCTGGACACTGTACATTATCAGCAGCTAATTGGCCAAATTGAAATGCAGTGAGTCCCTGTCAAGAAGTGACTGGGAGTGAAAAAAAAGAAATAAAGCAGAATGGGGCAGGGGGGGGTAATTCCCAGTGATGTCACTCATTCCTATTTAGCCCTTCCTCTCGGTGTAAACGCTCCAAGATTTTTCAGAACTGTTCTATGACACACACAACGAAGACTGTACACATTAGTAGGTTTTCGCCCGAAAAGCAAATCCTTTAAACAATCCACTCATATGCCAGTTTATCCTTGCACCTGGTATAAGTTTTTATTTCATTATTTTTACTCTTGTAGACACGCAAAAAGAGCATGTGGTTTCTTTTGTATGGCAACAGATAAATCTCATGAGCACCACAGCTTAAGTATAACATCAAAATTGAACACATCATGCAAAAATATGAGCTTTTTGCCCAGAAGACTTTCTGCCTGTCGTCATCGCAATAAAGGGGTGAAACTTGGCCGGTTATGACAGCGAAAGCCCGGCCTACCCTTCCCCGACAATAATTTCTCATTTAGGCATCATGACTCGATGCCTGGACATGGTCCATTTCCAGCCGCTAATCATCACAGTTTGACACGACATATCCATCGATTCATTTAGCGGACATCACAGAGCAGCGTTTTGAAACGGGTCCGTGTGCGGTCCGGTGTTTTTTCCCCCCCCCTCTTTATAGTAAATCAAAGCTTTGTTTGGTCAGCCTCTGAAGTACAGAATGTCAACAAAAAACCCAGAAATGGCCCATAGCTGTGAAGCCTAATAGACTGAGGTAGCCATCCTCAGCAATTAGCAGGGCAGAGGTACAGTATGTCAGGCCTGTATCCTGTGGAGAAATTTTAAGCGTCCTTTCATGTGTCTTCGAAAAAGATAAATAAGATAAAGATAATGCTAATAAAAAATAACTGTTTATGTTAGAGAGCACATGAACAGTCGAGACAGAAAGCAGAGGCAATATTTAAGTCTCTCTCAGTCTTAGACGTGCATATTTTTTATTTAAAATTTGTTACGTGACCTAGCAAGCCCCGAAAGTTTAATTGCGGAGGCTTAAAGTTTTATAAAGGCGGCAGAGGGAGACGGGCGAGATAACAGGACAGAGTAATCAGAGGAGAAAGCTTGGGAGCAGAGCCAGGTCCTCCATCCAGCCCTGAGCATCTCCGGCAGGGCCGGAGCTGATCTCACTTATCTGGTCTTCTGGAGAGGGTTATCGCCCGGCATGGCGTCTGACCAAAAACGGACACACCGGCTTAGTTCTGGGTGCAAAACAAAGGATTTTCTCTCTCTGCCTGCTGGCGTGCGAGTGGGCCTTGTCATTATTAGCTTACTGCAACCCTCCCCCCCCCAAATGGCCATCCAAATCTGACCTCCTCATTTCTACTCAGTTCATCTTTCATTCCTTCCCTCCCTCTGAACCTCTCTGATCATCCTTCCATGGTCTCGTCCTTTTTTGTTTTCCTCTTTTTTCGGAGTTGTTCATCACAAAACCTCAGCCCCGGTGACACGATCAGCCTAGCAGCGGAATAATCTCCCGTCCCGGAGCTGAAGGAAGACGTCTGCATGGCACTTAACCCTTAGCACAATTCACAAACTCTCCAGTATTGCCACCGCTAACATTTCTCAATAAAAGCCGCCTCTGTAACTAAAGCTCACCATTTATCTTATATCTAAAAAGAAAAAAATAGTTAGCACAAATAATACATATCGCCAGCAAATGATTAAAACCATGATATTTTTTACCATCTTCAAAATGTTTATTTGGTCAGGCGATCAAGTAACGTTTTCCGAAATCCGCGAACATCGTTGATCCCTCTGCTATCTAATGAAAAATGCGGGGTCCACTCGCTTAGATCTTGCGCTACTCTCTCTGTGTCAGGCTGATTTAGTTCAAATGTCCTCCCCGAAAGCTCTTGGTCCGCTGAATGGAACGAGCTGTCAGTAAACTTTTCAGGATGTTCAACATTACCGAGAACTTTATACTTACAACTGCTTTCTGATGGATGAGGGCTAGAAAAATACATTCTATATTCAAGAGTCATACAGATCAGAAGGATTCCAGGCATAATGATATGAGATACCTGAATCACTTTATCTGTCTGTGTGCCGTGTCATGCATTCTTTAATGGCTGACTTGCACACCCATTGATATTTAGAATGCGTGTAGAATCCGAGGAAACAGAAAAGAAAACTTGGGGTGTTTGATCAGCGAATTGCGACTCTGCGCCTGTGATCAAAAGTTCGCCGGTTCAAATCAAGATTCAAGATTCCTGAGGCAGGCAACGTGATGTCACTGCTGGGCCCCTGAGCGGGGCCCCTGACCCCCAGTTTCTCCAGGGACTGGCTGACTCTGTTTTCTTAAAAAAGGAAAAAAAAAAAGTTATTTTGGACAACAAAAAAAAATAATGGGTTAGAGAAACAAAAAGTTGTGATGGATCTTGAATGACAAAACATTACTTCATTGCTCTTTCGTGGGCAGTGTGCCAGGAATGCCAGGGGCAGCCGCATCCGTACTACCAGCTCAACTGTACGCAGTCTGAGGGGTCTTATCAGAACCCTGACGATCTGCATCTATGATATCTAACGCAATGTGCAGCGATTAAGGGCCTAAGGACTCGGCCCCAGCAAATGCTAACATGGGGGGGGGGGGGATGACGTCACAGCAACCGTTGTCTGACGCTGCCACGTTCAGGGACAGGCCGGGACGGAGAGCAGAATGCAAGAGTGACATTAACGCGATGGAATGCCATCCTCTCCAGTCACTGGTCCCCTTAATGAATGATAATCAGTCATCTGAAATGCTCACATTGATTGCACTGTGGTGGAATTATGGAAGAATTAATTCTGAATAAAAGTCAGTCCATTATATCTACTGTATATTACGCTTTATTAGATTTTTCATACAAATCTGGGAATGTATTTTATGCCTGCTCTAGCACATGATACATTATAGCCACGCTGAGCGATGGGGCTCCTGGCTTTATTTCAACTTTTGGGATTTTGGTTGGGATTCTGCACTTCAGTCGATATAGCACAACAGCCGGGCCAACGCCACAGCTAAAACGGGACCACGCAACATAAAACTCCATTTACTCAGAAACCAGTATTTATTTTTCATGAGCTACTATGGTATTTTTTGCTGTTATTTTAAGAATATATTACGGCAACATTAATACATTAAACAACATTTGGCCCAGAATTTAAGACGTAACCAGGTTTAAAACAGGCAAACGAGGTAAGTCAGGGAAGGCCTCGTATCAGCTTTATCATCCGCGGTGTTGTTTGTCACACCAACACCCAAAGCACGGGGGGGGGGGGGGTACCTGGCAGGTTCCTGCGCGTGCTCGTCACATAAAGCCGCCGGCTGCGTTGTCCTGCGCGTGCCCGTTACAGACTGACCGCGCTGTCCTGCGCGTGCCCATTACAGACTGACCGCGCTGTCCAGCGCATGCCCGTTACAGACTGACCGCGCTGTCCTGCGCGTGCCCGTTCCGCCCGCTGGAAAACTCCGCCTGTTTGTCTTGCGGCGCGCCGCCGAGAGAAGGAGCCGCTCGAGCGGCGGCTCAGGCTGCTGCAGCATCAAGTTTTCGTCCGCAGAGATTTAACCCCGGCACAAAGACGTGCTGGTTTTCCGCCCCGCTCAATTACGATTGGTGCCAGGATCCCCTGTCCGGGCACCGATGGGGTAAATACGGACGTCTGACTGCATAACCACATTGTGACTTTGATTTATCTGGGTACGTATAGGTATACTATACTATATCAGCGCGGGAGGTGCTGCAAATGGAAAAGTACGGTGGCCCCTAGAGACAAAACACACACAAAAGAAAAAGCAGAAACAAAATGAAAATGCGCAGCAAATTAAAAAAACACACGCAAAAGAAAAAGCAGAAACAAAATGAAAATGCGCTGCAAATTAAAAAACACACACAAAAGAAAAAGCAGAAACAAAATGAAAATGCGCAGCAAGTTAAAAAAACACACGCAAAAGAAAAAGCAGAAACAAAATGAAAATGCGCAGCAAGTTAAAAAAACACACGCAAAAGAAAAAGCAGAAACAAAATGAAAATGCGCAGCAAGTTAAAAAAACACACGCAAAAGAAAAAGCAGAAACAAAATGAAAATGCGCAGCAAGTTAAAAAAACACACGCAAAAGAAAAAGCAGAAACAAAATGAAAATGCGCAGCAAGTTAAAAAAACACACGCAAAAGAAAAAGCAGAAACAAAATGAAAATGCGCAGCAAGTTAAAAAAACACACGCAAAAGAAAAAGCAGAAACAAAATGAAAATGCGCAGCAAGTAGACAATCCCAAACCGGAAGTGCTCCACCACGCTAGGGGGCGCGGTGAGCTCATGTGGCACAGTCGCTACACAGTAGTGATGGGAAGTTCGACTGAATTAACTGATTTGATTCTTTCGAGCTGTCCGTTGTAATGAATCGATTCTAAAATCGATTCTGTGATTCACTTTTTTTTCCGTCTTTTTTGCGCCTGACCGTATGAGTCAACGAATCATGGGATCGGATAATAAATCAAACGGTGTCTCAAGGTTACGTTATTTGACTGAAAGATGGGGCTGGTGTTCAACAAAAATGTTTAGCTTGACTATTCACAATAAAAAAAACAATATATAAAAAGCAGAAAGGGTGTCGATGCTGAATAAACACGCGTGTATATATAGTTCTTATTTTCTTGACTTTAGCCAAATTCATGTGCATGAGTATCAAGGACTACATCACAGTTAACAACTGCAATATTACCAATACAATCACACACACATACAATAAGCATGAGTAAACTTGCATACGTTGTTGTGTAAACGTCAAAGTTAATAAATATCTTTGGTTTTTGATGAAAGACATATGGTTTTATTATGCAGAAATGCAATAATTTACTGTTGTGATAAATGAACACAGGGCTGCCAACTCTCACGCATCTGGCGTGACACTCACGCTTTCGGATTCTCACGCTCGTGCAAGAAATCTTACTGCAAATTTATATTATTACATTATAAACCTAAAATTAGCTGCAGCAAAAGCGTTGGGGTAGTTTGCAAACCCTACAGACCATTTACAAGGGAATAAAACTGTCACAAAGGTGTAAATGCGTGTGCGGACTTGTCTGAAATGGAAAATCTCTGGCCAACCGGCTGACCAAAGTTGACAGCCCTGTGAACAGCTGCGTTAATTTTATTCCTTTCAACAGCGTAACTGCATTTCCGCAGCAAATGCCGCGAGGCGGCGAGGGCTCTTGGGATCGGTTCGCAAACCATTCGTTTTAGTCACCGACCGAGTGTCCGAAAACCGTAAGTTCGATTTGTTCATCGAACGGACTCTCGGACACTCCGTCGGCGACTCAAACGGATGGTTTGCGAACCGATCCCAAGAGCCATTGCGGCGTTCACAACAGTAAATTATTGCATTTCTGCATAATAAAACCATATGTCTTTCATCAAAAACCAAAGATATTTATTAACTTTGACGTTTACACAACAACGTATGCAAGTTTACTCATGCTCATTGTATGTGTGTGTGATTGTATTGGTAATATTGCAGTTGTTAACTGTAGTCCTTGATACTCATGCACATGAATTTGGCTAAAGTCAAGAAAATAAGAACTATATATACACGCGTGTTTATTCAGCATCGACACCCTTTCTGCTTTTTATATATTGTTTTTTTTATTGTGAATAGTCAAGCTAAACATTTTTGTTGAACACCAGCCCCATCTTTCAGTCAAATAACGTAACCTTGAGACACCGTTTGATTTATTATCCGATCCCATGATTCGTTGACTCATACGGTCAGGCGCAAAAAAGACGGAAAAAAAAGTGAATCACAGAATCGATTTTAGAATCGATTCATTACAACGGACAGCTCGAAAGAATCAAATCCAGTTAATTCAGTCGAACTTCCCATCACTACTGTGTAGCGACTGTGCCACATGAGCTCACCGCGCCCCCTAGCGTGGTGGAGCACTTCCGGTTTGGGATTGTCTACTTGCTGCGCATTTTCATTTTGTTTCTGCTTTTTCTTTTGCGTGTGTTTTTTTAACTTGCTGCGCATTTTCATTTTGTTTCTGCTTTTTCTTTTGCGTGTGTTTTTTTAACTTGCTGCGCATTTTCATTTTGTTTCTGCTTTTTCTTTTGCGTGTGTTTTTTTAACTTGCTGCGCATTTTCATTTTGTTTCTGCTTTTTCTTTGGCGTGTGTTTTTTTAACTTGCTGCGCATTTTCATTTTGTTTCTGCTTTTTCTTTTGCGTGTGTTTTTTTAATTTGCTGCGCATTTTCATTTTATTTCTGCTTTTTCTTTTGTGTGTGTTTTTTTAATTTGCAGCGCATTTTCATTTTGTTTCTGCTTTTTCTTTTGCGTGTGTTTTTTTAACTTGCTGCGCATTTTAATTTTGTTTCTGCTTTTTCTTTTGCGTGTGTTTTTTTAACTTGCTGCGCATTTTCATTTTGTTTCTGCTTTTTCTTTTGCGTGTGTTTTTTTAATTTGCTGCGCATTTTCATTTTGTTTCTGCTTTTTCTTTTGTGTGTG
The DNA here is from genome assembly GCF_048594095.1 of Paramormyrops kingsleyae. Lineage (NCBI taxonomy): Eukaryota > Metazoa > Chordata > Actinopteri > Osteoglossiformes > Mormyridae > Paramormyrops > Paramormyrops kingsleyae. Next base: position 29,651,336 of record NC_132821.1, on the reverse strand, counting down.
TTTTTTAATTTGCAGCGCATTTTCATTTTGTTTCTGCTTTTTCTTTTGCGTGTGTTTTTTTAATTTGCTGCGCATTTTCATTTTGTTTCTGCTTTTTCTTTTGTGTGTGTTTTGTCTCTAGGGGCCACCGTAGAAAAGGGGCAAAAGATCGGACAATGACGGTGGTGTGTGATAAAAATCACCGCACGAATATTGTGAGAGTTATGTTGCGTGACAAATGCATTCATACTCCCCATGGATTGCATTGGACACATTTATAATTTACTGATGATAAACTGGTGAGAACCAAATGCTCACATATTAAATATTAAATGCCTGATTCAAATATGCACAGCATTTTATAAACTGAAAGATTCTGCAGGCCACTTAAACTTTAAAATTTGTTAATAAAATATGTTTAATAGGTAATATATTCCTTCATCTTTATATGATTTGAGTCAAATAAGGAAACATAGTACTGATATTGCACACATAAAAATATTAATAAAAGAATCTATAATTTCAAAGAATGGCTGTAAAATAAAAGCATTTATATTCTGCCCTTTAATTGATTTTGGTATAATTACAGCATTCTGGGTTTAAAAAGGCAATTTTATCATGGCTATTAAAGGCACCTTAAATAATGACCTGACTGGTCTTAATAATTCAGTTGAACTAATTAACTGTCATCCTTTGAGAATGAGCAGAATAGTTGTGTAATCCTTTGTAAAGTCGCAGGCGTACACAACGGGGTGTCCGTATTTTAAACATATAGCGAGTGACTCATCATAAGAAACCCCTGCTGGTCTGACTGCATAACCACTGCCCTGTAAAAAACCAGACCCAAGGAGCTACGGAACTATGGCTTCCTTAAAGTAAATAGCTATGCTGTATCGAAGCTATCCGCGAGGTAAAAAAAAAATAAAATACATAATACATGACAGACTCTTGTTAATATTTATTTACACGTGTGACACCCAGAGGTATTAAACCTGCAAGCAACGTTTTGTAATTTCTCAGGAATAAAATCAATAAATAATTCTTCACAGCTTTCACTTAATTGTAATAGGTGAAGACCTTCATAAATGCATTCCATTTACAGTTGTAGCTAACACTCTCTCTCTCTCGATTGTTCTTTGCTTCAGAATATCCATTTTAAATACAGCGTCGTGTCATATGGCCGTCCAAAATTCTGACAACCTGTCACTTGAAGTAGGACTGCTCTTCTATTTCCACCACCAGCTAGACTAATGGACAATTTAATGTCAGTTCTAGTTTTCTGCATTTGCTCAGGCAGGCCAAATGAGGCACTCCAGATAGGACTGTTATCCATGCGAATGAAATGTAAAAGGTCAGTGTTAGCCCACTGTCCTGTGTCCAATGATGCGATCACTCTACCATAGTCTCCAGCCCCCACCTACATCATTGACCCCCATAATTCCATTTGCAAATGTAATCTGTGATCTGTGCCTTTAAATACACTTGGGATTCTGGGAGTTGTTCATAAAGCTTCCTTATTTTTTTGTTTGTTTTAATACGAATTAACTGTAGCGATGCTATTCGGAAAAAATATGTCGATAAAGATTTAGCGACTGAATTTTCTTACCGCTGGGACATGATCTTATACGCGTCAGGCAGATAGCACCGCGTGTTCTCCATCTGGACCGGGTCGGCGTCGCAGATTTTGTCGTCCGTCCGCCCGTAGTTGGCGCTCTCGATCATGATGACATCGGTGCCCGGGCAGCGTAGCTCGATGGGGTAGCTCTCGCAGGACAGCTCCCTCCGCACCACGGCCATGGGGATGGGTGCTCGGCTGAAGGCTACGGGCCAGAGGTACACACATTGTCAATGACTTTGCTCTGCCACCAGGTGGCAGTAACAGCGCCCATTCACTACATGCTCCTCCCACTTTGACACACTTGTGAAACTGCATTCCAACATTTAAGTAGAGGTGGAGATTTCAGGTCCAGAGAGTACAAATCCAGACCAGGATTTTGTTTCAACCAACCAGTAGAGTATAAAGAGTCTCAGTCACAGAGTACTCAACTGGTTGGTTGAAACAAAATCCTGGTCTGGATTTGTACTCTCTGGACCTGCATTTGTACGCTCTGCATTTAAGTAACCAAAATTTGTTATTAACACTTGGTAAATACTTAGTTAAGCTACCACTTGTTTCAACATTGACATAAGGTACAGAATAGCAGGTACTCGGTAAGGCCAAGGTGTAAAGATTTAAGATTTGGATCACTGGCCATTGTGCCAGTCTAAGGAGAGCCCTTGAGGTAATCCTCACCTGAGCCGCATCACGTATCATATTTCCAGGTACATGAAGGGACAAAGAGTCAGTTGTAAGGCACCTGTGTCAGGCTGACGGAATGGGTACGATGTCAAAACAGAAGGGTCAGTATGCATGCACTTCTTTAAGTCTTTCCAAGGGCTTTTACGACCCACTGTATATTTTAAAATGCCTTTGTCCTTTTTTATAATAACAGTGATACTTCAAAGAAAGGCACACTGAGATTACAGGACATTGACACTGACATTTCAGACGTTGGGCGTGCTGGTATGAATTGACTGAAGGATCACTGCGTTTAAAAGCATGTCGAGTATTGTCATGAAAACACAACATTGCGAGTCTATGTGCCCATGACTGTGGCACTGGACTGCAAAAGCTTTATTCTATGAAATAGTAACCATGGTAACATCAACCCCATCCCTCAGTATTACAGTCCTATAGACTGCATTACTGGAGATGTAAAGTCGAGGGTAGAAATCCGACATAACTCGCTGCTCAGCCCTATCTCTCTCAAGGACTGTGCCAAATTGTGCGAGATGAATCACGCAGACAGACATTCCTGGGTAATGGTGGGAGCTCCGGAGCCTCTGACATGTGACTTAGATTGCAAGCTGGAGCAGAAACCAAACAGGGTTCGCCAAATTGCTGCACTAGTCGATCAAGAGCGAGACGTTTTAATTCTACCCTGTCATCTGTCTGAGATAAAGCTGATATACAATGACATTTAAGAGTTATCATTAATGTAAAAAAAACGGCAGGGCTCTGAGCAGACAGATGGGTCATATTCTTGTGGCCTTTGATGGAGACCTTTGGACATTGGAGAGTCAATAACCATTCTCTTTGTCAATATTTTCTCAACTGTTTACTAATGCTTAGCCAGAAATGTACAACCCATAAAATACATGCCATTTAAGCCTCCAGAATGAATACGCAACAAGAAAGGCAGTGACAGGATAGTCAGGAAGTATCATTTCAAACCGTATTCATCAACCCGAGGATACACATGCCATTGTGCATAACCACTTATCCAGTACAAGGCTGTGGGGACTCAGGAGCCGACCCTAGGATCAGGGGTAGACTGATAGGCAATGCAGCCGGGCCCCCCTCCGCTTGCAGAATCTCACATATATGGGAAACATTAGTAAAGATTAGGGTGCTGACATCATGCATACAGTATTATATGAACTTGTGACACGCTATATTTATATCTCCCATTTGTATGTATAAAATCTCATTATGGTGGAAGTCAACACAAAAAAAATTGACACAATACTTAAATTATTTTTTTTTTGAAATGTAGTAGTTTGTAAGTTTTTGTAGTCAAACTACGTTGTCGAGGCGTGTATTTAACGAATAAAGCATGTTTGTGGAATTCGCTAACAACTGCAGTGCATGATGGGTATGATATTTGGAAGCTACTTAAATTTCATCATCTGCAGCTGCTGTTACTGGCATAGCTAGGCACTAGGTGTGAATTTGGAAAGGGAGGCATGGTCCATTTGTACAGATAATCTGCCACTGCCACCAGTTCATCTAACTGCGTTTGTTTGGACTGCAGAAAGAAAGCAGAGTATGACACATACAAAGGAAGAGCACACAAATTCTACATGCATGCACTGAATAGTACACCCTGCTGGTGGGAGGCCAGAATGGCAATCACCCTACATAAAACCATATTTCCCATGAATAATTTAAACAGAACATAGTAATGTATGCAAGCACAAAACATTTCAGTGGGAGAGGGACAATAAGCTATCTATGTGCACTCTGCTCTTCCGATTGTTAAGACTAGATTTGTATTTTCACAAGAGATTAACAATTCCATTAATAAGGCAATTTTTCCTTTCCTGGTAATTAAATCCTGCACCTAACAGGAAAATTAAAGTGCCAATATACATGACTGCCAATCAGATTTATTGAAAAAGTAATAAATCTGAGTAGCCTGTTGATTTTTGTGACCGGTCAGAGAAAAATTAGGAGTTTATTTGTGGCTGAGGGGGTGAAGGATTGACTCATGCTGAAAGCTCCACACTATAACAGACAACCAAAAATGTAAATAGGGTTATTGCATGTTGAAATACAAGCTAAAAAAAAATCAAATAGTGATTTTAACTAAAACAACCATAATTAGAACATTAAAAAACACCTTTTCAGATTACTTTTTTCTCTCAAAAATGCACAAGTCTTTAAAATGAGAGATTTGCTACACTGTACAGCACACTGCACTACTGTTACACTGCACTACTGTCACACTGCACTACTGTCACACTGCACTACTGTTACACTGCAGCAAGATTGCTTCATTTCGGCATAAAAACAAGGTAAAAAAATAACACGTACAATGAAATATTATCTCTGGCACGTTCTTCTCTGCCTAATAATAGCTCTGGGAGGGGAATCCTAAAGGCCGATAAGCGAGAAGCAGGTAGGAAAACTGCATCCATTCAGAATAAGGCTCTCCACTTCCCGTTTTCATCGACTAGCTGTCGTGCCAATAAAACATGAAACACTTCCATCCCTGGACCTGTCCTGGGTCGTGTGGTCGTCCTTGGCCAACTTCATCAGTGGGTCAGGAATCAGCAAAACGTTTGGCCATTTATTATATATTTTTAAAAAATAAAATCCATTTTCGGTTACAGATGTCAGAGGATACGTTTGTTAGAGGCAATAAATCTGAGCGAATGACACCTTGTTCAATAAAGGAGTTCAAATCGCCCACTAAGCGCGGAAATGTCGCACGCTGTATTTTTGCGGGGCACGGCAGACCTTAATGGGCACGTTTAGAGATGCTGGTGGCATCCCGATGACGAGGACGCCGGCGTGTGAGCATGTGGCACGTAGCTGTCAATCGCCCTCGCCAGCAACGCCCCGGGAAAATGGGACAATGGACCGAAACGTGCGGCGGTCACAACATTAACGTCAGGGTCTCCGATAAATTCCGGATGATGGATGCGGCTATTTGGGGCCGTCTGCGTTTGACGGGGACGCATCTGAATGCTGTGCTCTTCCGGCGCCCATTTCGCCGCAGACATTTCAGTTGGCACTGATATAATTCATGAATCCATTACGCTCCCATACATTTTTAACACGCCCCGTATCCAATATTCATCCCGATGAAATCCAGGGGAGCGCGAGGATCAAGGCCTGGGTACAAACCCAGACAGGATAGCCGTACTCATCCACACAGGCATTCCTCCCTGGCAATTTAAAGTCACCGGTTCACCGAAAATCTGTATAAACACAGAGACGACGCGTAAAATATGGCCCCCGGAGCGCAAACTCTTAAAGCAAAGCCACACCAGTGAAGTGACACGGAAGGCGCGGGATTTTACGTTTATTTAGCTCCTGCTTTTGTTCAACCGTCCGTGTCAGAATGCATGAGATGGTTCATCAAGTCAGCAGAGGAAGCCAGTGTGAGACTCACTGTGTACCAGTTCAGTCTGATAGCCCTTCACCATTAAGGCAGAGCCACGTGGAAGCTTAATCTGCCATGAAAACTGCTCTCTTCCCGTTTACGATAAAATAAGACAGAATCCTAACATCAGCAACACGGGAAATGTCGCGGTCCTCCTTCGGAAACCTCATCGCCAGAGAGAGTGTGTCCTCTTTGAGCCGAATGTAACTCTTCCTGGCCGCTTCGATTACCGCGGGCGACACACTTTCCGATCAAAGCACTTCATCCACCTTGACCTCACTGCGGCGGTTTTGAGAATCGACACTTACCGTCACCCTGTATCGCGGGCCTCAAATGCATAAGTAGCAGCAGGGGAGTCAAAGAAGACACGGAGAATCAAAGAATTTGTCTCACAACACGCCTGTAGTTGTACACATCCCCCATTTTCATTAGTATTTTTTGTTTCCTTTTAAGTAAGACCATCTGTTTTAGGAAAACAAATGATGTCCAGGCCAAATTGCCTATACATCATTATACATGGGGAAAAAAAAAAACTGACAAAAACATTCATAAGCAATGACAAAACGAGTGCTTCCAAAAAAAGCTGTGAAACATAAACACGTCCATCCATCCATAACCGTTTACCCGGTACAGGATTGCCGTCAGCCTGGAACTTATTCCAGGGACAAGTGGGACAGTATGCTAGTGGGGGGGGTCACACTCACATCTCTGGAGGTGTCAGGCAACGGTGCAATAACTGATTATTATAAGCAGCAAATAACTTTATTTTTACTTGACATAGCTTATACATAATATGACAAATAGTATCGCTAGTGCTGGACATACGATCGTTTTCCTTGACATTTAGAAGTCTCGAAGGTCATATTGCTGCAGCGGCAAATGATACCCAAAAGCAGGAGGGCTCGCCCGAACGCCGTCTCATTCCCGCTTTTGCAGCATGCCACGGCCACATGCCACAGCCGCATGCCACACTCAATCCGGGCAGGTCAACGGTAGCCAATCATGCAGCACGTACTGCTGGATAGATTATCCAATTATCTGAGTCAAATTTGCGGGCAGAAAATGGAGATGACAGGTAGAGCATGCGACTCAGCGCAGCCAAAATATACGCCGGGCACCTCAATTGCACCAGAGATACTATATCACGCGTGTGCATCTAGCTATTAGTTTATTTATTTGCTTGCATAATTTGTGCTGGATTCCTGTCCAGGTTGTACCCCTGCCTCGTGCCCTCAGCTCTCCAGTATACATTCACTACAGCACTATGCTGGATAATTGGCTATGGAAAATAGTTGGGTGGATTTTATTTAGCTTTTGTATGAATCTCCAAGCACCATTTTGTTTTTTTTTTTCAATTTTATGCGGCAAAATAGCAAAGTATTCATGCATTGTGATGGTGAGAAATTACAATGCCAGGGACCAGGTGCAGGCAAAGGGCAGTGCCTGCTTTCATCCTTGTGCCCAAGATACTGTGTCCGTACAAGGGAATCCTCCCTGAAGCTCAGCGGCTATAGCGGGGGGGGGGGGGCCTGGGACACTTCGCCTCCTCCATCCCACTTGGCAGTCAGCCCCCCTCTCAAAAAAAAAGATTTGACATCGTCGGCATCAAGGTCAGGATTGCAGCATGCAGCAAAGATGAGGGAGCGGCCAGTTCCTCAGAAGACACAAAAAGAGGGACCGTTTGGCTGGAATATTGAAAAGAAAAATACATTACAAAAGATACATTGCTAAGCTGCATATTTCTGTAATGTATATTTCAAGGTCTGAAGGTTCAAAGCACAAAAAAAGTTGATGAAGTTGTGAAGGATGCAGGCAAAAACTTTCCATTAGTATTTTTTTTTTCTTTTAAGTGAGACCATCTGTTTTAGGAAAACAAATGATGTCCAGGCCATGTTTTTGCTGGAGTGCAGTGCCGCGTGACACGGTGACGGTGACGGCGTTCAGTAAGTGTGCATGTGAAACATTAAAGCAATATTTCCAGAGAGAGACGTATCTAGAAGCGAGATTAAAGGTCCTTCTTTTTGCCAGGCTCTTGTTTCTTCAAAGCATGGTTAATATGGAGATGAGTCTCTCTCCTTAAAGGAAGTTCTTACGATGGATCCCTTCCCTTACTGATGGCTGTGTTGAATTCGTCCCCCACACTGAACTGCTTTCAAATCCACTTCAAGTATCCTCATCGGCCTCTATCGTCAAGGTCCAAGAGGCCAAGCTGTCACCTTCACCACTTTCGCCCTAAACACACCCACATGACATCTCACTCGAGAGGCCAGACCCTTAGCACAAGGGGTATGCAAGGTCCGTATCAGATACACTGAAGAATTCCTGTGTCATCCAACAGCCAAACCATAGTGTGCGCATATATAGGAAACTGATGAAGTATATTTCTAAATAGTGCCAAAATAATCGCACATTTGTCCTACGTTAAATCCAGAAGCTTTTGATGGGTGATCACTCCAGTGGATGCTCCTCAGGATTAGCATACGGCATGTGCAGATTCACACTGGGTTCCTTTGTATCGCAAATCCCGACATCGAATTCCGGGTGTAACATTCCGCGGAGGTCGTCCGACAACACAAAGCTTTTCCTGTGAGTCTCTGGGCACACGTGGACATGGGATACCTGATACCATATGTGAATTTGCAGAAATGCTACGGCTAGGTGACTAAGGAAGGTCAACGCAGGATGTCAAGGTGAGTCACAGTCAGGGAGCCACAGCCAGTGAGTCACAGCTCAGTATCGTTATGGGAAAATCACAGGTATTTTCTTTTGCATCACGTTCTGTCGCATTTCAATAAATTAGACTGAAACACAAATATAAAAAGACTGTATAAAAAGTGTACAATTAATTACAGTAGCTACAGTTGCAATACCAGTCGCAGTAATAAATAAATAATGCAGTGCATCCCTGACCATTGAACAGAACAATGTTATATTTAGATCAGAGCAGTAAAGAATGAAACAGCAAGGGGTTTCTAGACATCGTGGTGAAGAGTAATGACAACAATGTTACCGTACATGGGACATGGTACGCCGTGATTGGCTGTGAACATTACAGCACAGGGGACATGCTATGCTGTGATTGGCTCTGAACATTACAGCACAGGGGACATGCTACGCCGTTATTGGCTGTGTACATTACAGCACAGGGGACATGCTACGCCATGATTGGCTGTGGGACCATCCACGGTGCATCTCCATCCTATCTGTAAAAGTTGCGTCTTCCTGATCCAACCCAGCGACGCTATCACTAAAAATAGGGGGAAATCAGCTGGTCTGAAGCTTAGCACTTCCCAGGAGAAGACGGGAAAATGAGATCTCCTTTTCTCCGCGATAAAAAACAGCACAACATGAAAATGAGTCTTCTTTAAGAGCGTCATGGGATACGGACATGCGGACAGAAAAAATAAATCTGTCCAAGGTCTTTAAGAAGTCTCACTTTATCTCCATTCCAATTATCGCAGAACATCGTAAAATGACCTCAATTAATCTTATCTATTTTTTCATATTCCTCACTAATATCTAATTTCTGAGTGTTTTTTATGCTGTTAATTTCACTAATAGAAAGTTTATGCAAAATAATAATTAAAGGAAAAGAAAAAACTGAGACAAAAGGAGATGTTTCTCCAGCAATAGGAGGGAGCGGGAGAGAAACCCCCGCTGGTGGTTTGGTTTGGAAAGGACAACCTTCCTGTGGTTTGGGACTCGTCGTCTGTGGGCTCCTGAGCGCGGCCCCATGAAGATAAACAGAAACAGGACTGAAAGTACCTAACAACCCCACATCTGTCTTGAAATACTTCATCTTGACCCAAACATACTTAATGTCACTGCAACTGTATTTTAATTTCACTGTAATTGAAACAGCAGAGAGAGTACTGTCGGAATAGTGAGGGATTGCTGTATTACATGCGGCTAATACATCAGCCTGCATCAGTTTTGTTAGGAGGAAAATGCTTAAATTTATGACAGACTGAATTATTAGTTTATGACGTCATTATTATCTGTGCTAGCTGCATGGTATAGTGGGCCGTCTGCATGCATATGGTCCCTATGATTTGCCATTTAAAATCTTGGAAACACCCGCATATATTGAGCAGCTTATTCAGCCAACATTATAGGCTTCGTTTGCCTGGCATTTCCATTATAGCACTTAGAATGAAATCCCCGCATGATAAGTTAATATGCATCCATATTACATAACCACTTATCAGAGTCACACCAAGTCTGGAGCTCGTCCTGGGAAGCATAAAGTATAAGAGAAGTGCTTCCCAATCCGGTCCATGTTTTTGCTCCCTCCCAGCTCCCTGCCAAATAGTTTTTGTATTTTTGCAAAAAAAAAAGTGGAATGATTGTCTAGGGGTTTCAACCAACAGGTTGTGACTGTGACTCTTTACAATCAACTAGCTGCTTGGAACAAAATCTGTTGCTGGATCTTTACTTCCTGGACTTGAACTATCCATCTCTGGGCAATGAACACCCGCGACGGTATGCCAGTCCATTACTGACACACTATGAGCAATTTAGACTCATCAATTCACCGACACGAGTGTCTGAACTCTGGGAGGAAGTCAGACTCGGCAGAGGAGAGCCGCTCAAGGGAAGAACATGTAAACTGCAGGCCCGGGGGGAGGGGGGGGGGGGGCTACACCACTAACTCCCAAGCCACCAAAGTGCCCTTATGTTAATGTTCACTACTTACATTTTTATGCAGCAGGTGAAGTATGTACCGCATAAAATAACACATGGTACTTTTAAAACCTGTGGGGTGACCAGCCCGAAGAGACTGGAGTGCCACAACGAAAACTACCGTAATCAGTGCAAAAGATGATAAAGTTCAGCTTGTTTGTATGGAAAATGCACTTGCCTTCGACCAATCTATCTGGATAGTGGCTCATTTATCCACAGAATATAATGAAATTTCCTCACGAGAGAACAAACTTTGGGAACATTAGAGTTAACCTTATTTACTTGTGCTCAGTTTCATTAATAAAAATGACACGTGCATCGTGCTGATTGTGGGACCACACTGGGTGGTAATCTGCAAAAAATGAGTCGGAAATGACTGAAAACTTATTAACAAAACGTAGGCAGCTATTTTACTTGCTACCCATCCCCTATCCCCATGCGGGGAGCCAAGGGGAAGACAAAGACGGGGAACGTAGGACTGAACGGGGCAGAGAGCGCAGGCCAAACGGTTCTTTGGACTCACTCGCAAGTGTCTCTGCTGGCTCTGCTCAACACGGGGTCCCTCTTAATACCTGAATCCTGCCTGCAGCCATTTCATGACCCACTAGTTGGTATGAAGGTGCCTCTTGACAGAATGAAGGGTGGAGTAGGTCTATGTCCGTCAAACAATCGGTGACCCAGCTTTTGCGGGGATTACAAGGATTATGCACCCATCTATTTACAGGCAGACCCACGTTAAGAACTCATCCAGCAGTTCGTCGGCTCGAGGTACAATACAGTACCATATGTAGTTACTTTTATTATTATTATTATGTACTATATTATTATATATAAGATGCTTTAGTGTATTTGCAAATGTTTTATATGCATAGAAAACTAAAATACATACATGTACCACATATTAAGACTAACTGATGCTAAATTAGAACCAAATGTATCTGTTTTGACCTACCTACAAATCCTGCTTAAAGACAGACTTCTGGAATGCATCTCGTTCGTAAGCTGGTGACTGCCGGTACGACAGCTACTTCGCTAACTCGGATCTCAGGGATCATAAGGCATTGGGCACGTGCTGCACCCTAGGACTGTTGCCTCATACAGTACTTACCCACTCCTTCGCAATACTCACTCTATTTACATTATATGTTTATGTCTCGCTCTGTGTTCACATCGCACTGCTGTACATATTGTCAGAATTGTACTTGTATTCATTGTATTGTCGAAGCACCCCAGTTTGTATTTGCGTCTCGTGTTTAACTTGCGTTTGCCGGTGGTCAGCACGTGCAAAATAAGATTTTCTTCGTGTAGTTTAACTGACTGCTTACTCTGCCTATAATAAGAAACTCCTGAGTCTTGAATCTGAATCATGGACATCATGCAGTCTACTGCAAAGAGCTCGGACACGTAAATTCACAGAGGTACAAATGCACCTCAATGGTGTATACGAGTAGGTGTCCCCACATGCTCAGTAAGGAAAGAGCCCGTCAATCGGAATACCCACAAGCTACTCCATTTACCAGCCCTCTTTCTACCCATCGTGTTAATCCCTTCTCCATCAAACGAGCTCAACGCTTAAACCTACCAATATTCACATTCTTTTTTTAACTTAGGAGTTTCGGAGCGCTCACTCGGGATGCCTATAACAATGGCTGAAGCAGATGGGTTCCTCTTCAGAATGGTTTTACGGCAAAGACCGCAACAAAACCCACTCCCCAAATGCGAACGATGAAAAGAGTTTGATGAATTACTTACTTCAGAGAGCACCCGGTTGTATAAACAGGAAAATTATAGTTTGTATAAACCGAAAATTATAAAACTGAATAAACACATTAACTAAGGCTAATTAGCAAGTCGGAAACTAAGCCAGTGTTAGAACACA